>NW_008667206.1:0-252 GCF_000695815.1 Acanthisitta chloris | reverse complement strand
TTGCCCAGAGCAGCTGTGGCTGCTCCATCCCTGGGAATGTCGGTTGGACAGGGCTTGGAACAACCTGGGCTTGCGGAAGGTGTCCCTGCCCAGTGCAGGGGGTGGAACGGGATGGGATTTAAGTTCCTTCCAACGTAAACCAGCCCATGACTCCGAGATTCACTGGGGACACCAAGGCTGATGGCTCCTTCCCCCACAGCATCCCTTCTCTGAGGACACAGAGGTGACCACAGGCAGGTCCCTCGCGGGGGT
>NW_008667205.1:0-752 GCF_000695815.1 Acanthisitta chloris | reverse complement strand
ATGAAAAACAGCAGTAACTGATCTGTGGGAAGTGTGTAAATTCAAATACAGTAAATGTAAATAATGTCTCTGCATTTCTAGATGACTATATAAACTGTTATCCAGGTAATGTAAGGACAACAAATACAGATGACCAGTGGATTTAATCAGGTATTTTCCAGAGAGCAAAGTATGTAATTCCATTTCCAATCAAAAGAAAAGCCTGCTGGAGAGAAGTAACAGTGTGAGTCTAAAGCACAGGTTGTGCCAGAGATTTTCAATGGAATCTTAACACCAAGTGTCTGAGTTATTTTAAGCCGTGTTGCTACAGCACCCATGAACTGGAATAACTATGCACCTGCTTAGCTCCAGCAGCCATCTGTATGTAGTAGCTTTCAGGTATGCTACTGTCTGTGATCTACTATGACTCACTGATGGAACATTGAAATGCATCAGGAAGGCAGAACAGAGATGACTGAGATGACAGAAAGAGTGAAAGGAGAGTAAGCACTGAGAACACCTAAGCAAATGGGGGTAATAGTACAGTTCCAGAAAAACAGACTGAATAAAAAGCATACCTCATAAGGTTTTGTCTCCAAGTCTTTAATATGCTCTTCAGCATCAGGTATGCTCTTATAATAGGCCATATTTCTTTGCATCATTTCATCATCTGGATGCTTCAGAAGAAATGTGTGAGCTGCTGCAACAGCTTTTGGAAGATTATCAGCCTAAACAGGGACAGGGCAAAGAGGAAGGGGTTAACAAAAGTTAAT
>NW_008667204.1:1902-4846 GCF_000695815.1 Acanthisitta chloris | reverse complement strand
ATCTCCTCCTTTCTCATCTTATTCAACCTCTTTTCAGTCAGAAGCATAACATGTCCACTAGCGTCTCGCAGCCGGCGAGAGAGCGAGCGAGCAAAGATGGACCTAGGAGCATGATGATCATCATAAAAATCCCCTCGGTTCTCCAGTGCAATTTTCAAAACAACAACCCAGCCTTCGTGCTGTAAAGGCGAAACGCCTGCGTCTGTTTACATCAACTGTGTGCTCCGAAAGCCTTTCCCCTCTGTCTCAATCCAAGGGAGGGGAGGGAAGGAAAAAAAAAAAAAAGGAAGAAGAGGAAAAAAAAAAAGAAAAGAAAAAAGCCAGCATTATCTGCCTTTGTCAGCGAAAGAACATAATATTGACTTACCTTTCCCCACAGCTATTGTCTGCCCCTTTACAAAATGACATCACGGAAACCAATCATGAAATTTGCATGGGGGAGGTTGTGGGGGGAGAGTTCTTGGAGGGCAGCCCACTTCGCTACCTACACCAGTAACACGCGTGTAAGACGGGTTGTTGGTTTCAATTAAATATCTGATACTCCTTAGTGTGTGAACTCTTAAGCCTGCTAAAGGCAATGTCTCATTTACTTAATGACCGCTCTCATTAATGGAAATGGCACAGAGGGGGCTTGCTGCGCCTTCCCTTTGTAAATACACTACCCATGAACCCTTGGGGTTGCAATATATCTGTTTACTCTCTGAGGTGAAATAAATTTACAGTATAGCATCAAAGAGAGCGAGCGAGAGAGATGGAGCTGCTGCCTTGAGTGCACAGAGAGTTGGGGCTCTCCCAGCCCTGCCAGCCCCTCTCTCCCTGCACTTCCCCCTCCCCAAGACCCAACTGAAGGTGAATGATTTTACCCTAACTGATTCATAATTAATATGCACGAGGCTCGGGGCTCCTTTGATAGCAGCAACACAAAAGGACGGCGAGCGCGACAAGCGCCGTGCCGTGTCCCCCCCGCGCATCCCAACGCGTGGTACGGCCCAATAATTCCTAATAGCAGCAAGCAGCGAGTGACAGATGCCCTGGGTTAGCACAGCTCCAGCGAAAGTACTTTACAATATTTATTGGTGGTTAGGAAGATGACCTATCACCATAAAGAACAGACTGGGAAATTTATCGCCTCTATGAACCTGGAAGTATTGCATATTAGCTGATATACATATTCAAAAGTGAGTGGTTAAAAGGTGTATAAATATTTTATTTTTTTCCCCCTCCCCTTAAAAGGAGAGGGAGGAAAAAAAAATAATGACACAAAGTATTCCCAGCAGACATCACCTCACCCTGGGAAAGACATATCATGGCTCATTCCAGACTTTGTGATGGGAAAGAGAATAATATAAGGAAAAGTCCTAAAAGAAAACAGTGTCTGAAATAGTTTGGGGATTGTTTCTAAGTGAGAAAAGTGCACCTTCGTGCATTATTCATCTTTTCCTGCCAGAAAGAGTCACGCTTTCCAGGAGTTAGCATCATCTTTCCTTGAAAATGCTTCTGTTTAGTGGAGATCTGGCCACCCCGGGAGGAGAAAGCCCTCGCCGAGCTGGAGGGAGGGAGGCTCTGGGGAGAGACCCTGAGACGGTGCAGCAGGAAGGGCATTAGCACATCCCATCCATACCCCCGCCAGACTAGAGCATTAGCACTTGGATTGCAACTTTTCAGAAATAGCAGGAGAAAACACAGGCAGGCTGCAGCCCCACGGGGAGGGGAGGGGGGGACACTTTTCTGCCCGGAGCTTTTCCTGCACCCTCACGCCATCCCTAGTATCACCAAGACAATTAAGACTTTACTGTCATCTTAATGAAGATTTCCAAAAAGATGCAGGAGCTCATAAATGGACAGAATCCCCGGGAGTCCTTAGAGAGATGAGGCAGAGCCTGGCAGGGAAAGTTGAATCCTGCTGGGGATGTGCTCTCCTGTGGGAAACTCCAGCTCCCGAGCTGCAGGAGCCCTGGATGCCTCTCCAGCTCACCCCTGCTCTGGTCAGGTTAGGTGCAGGCAGGAGTGGGAAAAGCTTCTCAAGCTGCTCCAACCTGGACACCTGCCTGATAGCATGGGCTTGAGTGGGTGCTGCAGGCAACTCCATCTCACCCATGAAAAATTACAGGGCACATGGCAGGAAGGAGTGATTTGACTTCCCATCTCAGGCATTTTATTGAGAAGAGGCTGACAGAAATACTAATTTTAAACTGTTGAAGCTGCTTTGGAGATTCTTATGATGCCCATTTTCAGGGCTTGCCAGCCTGGTGTGCTCCTAAACCATTAACATAAAGGAGATATTCAGCAGAGAGTACTCCTGAAAAGCTGTTTTCTATCTCCTTTGGACACGCCATGAAGACAGGGATATTTTACATCCTAAACCTTTGGCATTCAGAAATTCTATTAAACTCTTATCTGCAGGCAGCAGGCCTGGTGCTACACTGCATCTCCATTGTTCTGCACCCGTGATAGAATCAAAGGGAGGGCTGGGTGGACTCGGCTCCTCTCTGCTCACAATGCTGCCTGCTCCTCTCCACTGCTATTTCATTTAGAGACGTAATGCTAAAACTTGAGAAACAAAAGCACAATAGACGGGCTGGAAGGCAGGAGGAAAGTGTGTTTACTTGTATGTGCTTCCACATAAATTGGTGCACACACACACTGCACGGATAAGAGCACACACATGTGCAGACATACCCGTGCCTCTCCGAGCGTTAAGAGATGAATTTTATTATTGCTGCTGTTGCATTTATTAACACGCGACGCACCTAGGAGCCCTAAGGCAGCTGACAGCTTTGATACCATTCTACTAAGCTCTGGGTTGTAGGAGCGTGTTTGGCTTTCCTTTGTTCCCAAACTCACCAGACTTCCCTGTCCTCTCCTCTCCCCTCCAAACCTCCCAAAACCTCCTCAAACGGCGCATAAACAAGTGCCACCTTCCCTGGAGTTTTCATCACCAACA
>NW_008667204.1:302-1891 GCF_000695815.1 Acanthisitta chloris | reverse complement strand
ATTCCTATCTCGCACTCCTCAAATGCCTCCCTACACCCTGAAGACCTCCGTCTCAGGCCAAGACCCTCACACCCCACGCTGGAGGAGCCCGCGGGGGAACCCGAGGCCACGCGTGGGCTGCAGAGCGCTGCGGGTCAGCACCACGGACAGCTCCGCCTGCTCTCCCTTTAGCGCTGTGTCGACCTTTTTAAGCATTTTTCAACTTTTTTTTTTTTTCCTCTCAAATCCTTTCAGAGTCACTTTACATCTGTTTTCAGGGAGAAGATAATTATCGTGTGCTCCCAGGCCTGAAAGAGCCGTCGCTTCCCTGAAGGGAGCCGTGAATTCAAGAGGTATAAAATAAATGTTCATGTATTTTCACCTTCAGGGTGTTGAGACGAGAGCTCCGAGGGTCTTTGCCTGCGGGGACGCCTGCGGAACCGAACCCAGAGAGGATTTTTACACTGCAATGTAAGTATTTTCTGGTCTTTTTTTTTTTTTTTTTTTAGTCTTACTATGCTCATGTTTTCAGACCGAGCTCTGCAAGTTTGAAATTATTTAAAATAAAACTCCATTTGCTTCTGTAAACACAGACACAAAACCACCGCACCGTGTTCCATTGGCTTCTTTGAGTCTGTTTCAAAGAAAATTAGATCTCAAACTTTACGCATTTGTAATTGGCACCAACTTCTCCGGTTACCAGCTGGGGGTGAAAGATTTTTTTTTCCTTGTTTCTTTCTGAAAGCTTCTATGCAGATGGGCTGGCTGCCTTAATGCCTCAGACTACAATTAGTGCTGTTGTATGCCGAATAGAAATGGCCAGCATTAATATTGTATATGGAACAGCTGAAGGGTTGCGAAGAAACCTGCCCACTACAGGCCCCTGGCAGATGGAACAACATGCACAGGCACAAAAAAAAAAAAACTTTTAATAACCCTTTGCTCGCTCTCCAGCGCTCCCCTTTTCCCCGATTTGGGCGGTTCCTTCCCGAGGAGGCAATGCTTTTGTCTACCCCAAATCTAGAGCTCTTTTCTCCTTGAAGAACAACAATTGGAGCAATCACCATCTTTTGCAAAAGGCACCTCGCATTATCGCCAAACTTCCTCATTTGTGCTTCGGTTAAATGCAGGCACTGACACACACCCCCAGCTGAACAGGCACGAACTAACTTTTTATTTAATAACACTCCCCTCGCCCCTTTATTACCCAGCAATGCGTAAGGGGGGGGAACAACACAAAGCCAAATCAAACCAACCACCACCATCACCCTATTCCCCAGCAGAACTGTGACCAGAAGCGGCAGAAAACAGGATTTTCTCCTCACCCCCCTCCCCTTCCCTCCTCGTGCTTTGTAATTAGGTGAAAGCCGCGGCAGCGGGGACAAAGCCCCTCCGGTGCCTCGAGCAGCAGCACCGGGGGCTGCGCACCCTCCGCACCTGGAACACTGCGCAGCTGAGCCCGGAGCGAAGCGGGAGGGCCGGGGGGAGGTGAGACCTGGACCTCGCTTGCTAAATGCAAAAACGAGAAAACCTGCGCTCCGAAATATACACGGGAACCTCTTCCTACCACGTCATTGCGGGGCAAAATGTTCTAAAACAAGGGAGGACAG
>NW_008667204.1:0-266 GCF_000695815.1 Acanthisitta chloris | reverse complement strand
GTCATAAACCAAGGGAGGACAGAGTATTTTGTGGCCCCGCGATGCACTCCCCTCCCCCCTCGGTGGCCGAGCCCCTTTGCCAAGGCGTGACTTAGGCAGAATTAAGCCGCTCAAGTGTTTTAGAGTAGAAACGGGGGGACACACTAAGGAACACCTCCCTACACTCACACCCACCCCCCCATCCGCCGGCGAAAGGCTACGAACCGAGGAAAGTCCCGCAGAGCTTCATCCTTGCCGGGTGGCGGTGGCTGCCTGGCCCGGGGCTG
>NW_008667203.1:0-2315 GCF_000695815.1 Acanthisitta chloris | reverse complement strand
AATTATAAATTACTCCTGGACACCGTGGATTATTTGTATTGTATACGTGAGACATGACGTCAATAATGATAAGGATAATAAGAATAAGAATAAGAATAAAAAAAAAGGTTTTAAAAATCACCGCGTTGGCTCCTGTGATATCTCTGTGTGTGTTTCTGTTTGTAAATCCATCCCGAGTGGGTTCGGAATCATCACCTTTGGGAGGAAAAAAAAGAAAAAAGCATCTTGACTCAACCCAACAGGAGATGGTTGGGACAAGGGGAAAAAAATTCTCCTCTCTCTTCTTCCCCTCCCAAAAAAAATCCTCATTAAACCCGCCGATCTTGCTGCTAATTGTCTGCCTGAAGCTGGAGGTGCGAGGCAAAGGAGAGAAAAAAAAAGCAGAATAAAATCAGCTCTTGCCATGATTTCTGCCTTGCTGAGTCTTTCTTTGCGTTGGGGTTGGGGTGAGAAAAGGAGAAATGAGGAGTAAGAAGATTTTGCCTTGGGGTTTGGTTTTTCCTCTTAGCTGGGAATTTTGACTTGGAAGGTTTGCAAAGTGTTCCTGAGGTTGAGGAAAATGGTTTTGGATTGATAAAGGGGTAGAAAAAGTGGTTTTTTTTCTCCTTATTTTTGGGTGCAGTCGGTGCTCGGAGACGATCGTTAGGGAGAGATTGAGAGATTGAAAGAGAAATTAGGTGTGTAATTTTAAAATCTCTCGAGGGGAGGGTCAAGGCAACACTTTTCCCGATGGAAAAACAAAGCAAAAAACTCCCCACCCCAAAAAAAAATAAATATAGGAAGGTGGCAAGAAAGCAGATTATTTATTTCTCTCTTTATTTCTCTCTCTATTTTCATCCCCTCCAGGCGCAAAGTCCTTTTTACTCTTTTTTTCAGGTTCCAATCTTCTTCCCCACAGACATCAGTCCTGGTCTAACACTTCGTTTTCTTTTGGGATTTAATTCTTCTCTTATTAGTGGTATTAATAGTATTGGTATTAGTATTGTTAGTAGTAATATTGGTATTATATTTGGAGCGTCCTTATGGTTTTATATCTGATCATATTCCATTCTATTGGATTCCCTTTCCTTTTATGCCACTTTGTTCTCTTTTATCCCAATTTATTCTCTTTTATCCCACTTTATTCCCTTATTTCCCACTTTTACTTTCCTTTATTCCCTTTTTTCCCCACTTTCCCCCTCCTTTATTCCCTTATTTCCCACTTTTCCCCTCCTTTATTCCCTTTTCCCCCACTTTTCCCTCCTTTATTCCCTTTTTCCCCCACTTTTCCCCTCCTTTATTCCCTTTTCCCCCACTTTTCCCTCCTTTATTCCCTTTTTCCCCCACTTTTCCCCTCCTTTATTCCCTTTTTTCCCACTTTTATCCTCCTTTATTCCATTCCCAGCCGAACTCTGATGCCTTCAGCTCTCTCTTCTACTTCTCCAACAGGAGATAAACTTCCCAAATAATTCCCTTCCCACCAACCTCATTTCGTTGCTTTATCGATCCCTAATCCTGAAGCTATTTCCCATCCCTGACTGATACCAGTAGCTCCCGGAATGGACTGGGATGTAATTCCAATCGGGATATCGTCGGGAAGGATTTTCTCTCCCTCCATCAGAGACTCTGGAATTTCCTCCGTGGGTTCCAGATATTCCCAACCCTAAACCCATCGAATTTCGAGGGATTTAAACCCCTCAAGGCTTCTCTGAGTTGTGCCCAAGAGGTTGGAGGAAGGGAAAGAAATAAAAAAAAAAAAAAGGGAAAAATAGAGAAGTTCGCAAAACGGGAATTGGAGACTCGGGTGGGTTTCTCCCCCCTGCACCTAATTCTCAGACTTTTCCAACCCAAAATTGTGGCCCCTGCTGGGAATTAGGGTTGGGAATTGGGAGAGGAGCCGAGAATGGCATCAAGGGGTCGGATCCTGCCCAGGGATGGGGCTGAACCTCTGCGTGGCTAAAACTCCTGTGGGTGTCATTCCCGAAAAACCCAATTCGGGAATATTTCATCACTTAAAACCTCTTTAATCCCCCCCGAAATATAAACCCACCCATAAAGCTCATTCTAGGCTTTTCCATATCGTGGCAGGCAGAGAAAGTAAGAGGTTTTATTAGTCATAAACCAATGGTTTATGCTTAAAAAACGGTGGGTAATTTTATTTTATTTTTTTTTTCGTGGGGGATATTTATCCAGCGTTTCCAACAAGGGATTTTTTTTCCTGCCTCTCGTTTTCTGTCAAAGAAGGGATGAGTGTTCATTCTATTCTAGCCATGGTGAATAGGCAGAAATCAGGGAGAATAAACTATTTTCTGTTGCGTTAGTTAAAAAAAACGGGC
>NW_008667202.1:0-732 GCF_000695815.1 Acanthisitta chloris | reverse complement strand
CTTCTTCTGCATCCCAAGCCCCTTTAACTGCATCTAGGGTTCTGAGGATGCTTTATTAGCTCCAAAACTGTCTAAGCCATTATTAAGCACAGCCACAAATTCCTTTTATGATAAACCTGAGGATTTTTGTCCATTAGCATTTAAGGTGTTTAAGTTCAAGGCTTTCATCAAACTGTAATGAGGATCTTTTTTCTTCAGAATCAACAGGAGCAGGACCAAAGGGGACCAAACTTCCACTTCAACATTTTTGGAAGTCCCAGGTCTGTCAGCTTTAAGATCTATTCACTTAAGGATGACCCATTGCACAATTTCATTTTCTGTAAGGATTTTACTCCCAGCATTTTACCTAGCGTACTGTCTCTGGCTGGGATAGTTAAATTTCTTCATAGTAGCCTGTATGAGTCTACATTTTAGATTCATGATGGAAACAGTGTTGATAATCAATATGTTTCAGTTGCCTTTGCTTTCACACTCATCTTTTGCTTAACTTCTTGCACTGCCTATATCTTAACCCATGACATTTCTTTTACCCCTTCAATTTTCTCCCCCATCCCACCTTGTGGGGAGTGAGCAAGTGAGTGGCTGTGTGGGGCTTCCCACCTCCTGGGTTTAGATTTTGGAGATCCTTTACTCCTGAAACTATGGATGAGTTTAAGAGATGGATTGGAAATCTTTCTGTTCTCTGGGTTCTGGGCAATGTGCAATCACACACAGCTGCACATGCAAACAGTC
>NW_008667201.1:6967-16846 GCF_000695815.1 Acanthisitta chloris | reverse complement strand
GGAGGCTCAGGGGTGACCTTATCACCTCCTACAGCCACCTGAAAGGAGGTTGTAGTCAAGTGGGGGTTGGTCTCTCATCCCAGGCAACCAGCAGTAGGACAAGAGGGCACAGACTCAAGCTCTGCCAGGGGAGGTTTAGGTTGGATATTAGGAAGAGATTTTTTACAGATAGAGTAATCAGGCATTGGAATGGGCTGCCTGGGGAGGTGGTGGCTTCACCATCCCTGGAGGTTTTCAAGATGAGACTGGATGTGGTGTTTGGGGCCATGGTCTAGTAACGACAGTAGGGTTGGACTCTATGATCTTTGAGGTCTCTTCCAACCCGGTTGATTCTATGATTCTATAAATATCAAATCAGAAAAACTTGTATCCTTTTCAATATGAGGATAAGGAACTCTGAGAAGGATTAAATATTAGTATAATGATTTGCAATTGAGTGGAAAGGAGCAAGACCAGTTGATTTTGTGATGCAAAACCAACATCAACAGTCGTATGTACATAAAGTTCAGACTGATGTCACGTAAGCATGCAATGAGAGCTGAGAAAATTTTTAACGTGTTATTGCCATGAATACCAAGTAGGTGGTTCTATACATGTGTTCACTGTAACTGACATGAAGGTATGAGTCCATCTGCAATGCAGAAAATCAAAAATGTTTTCAGCCATTTCCATGACACAGAGAATTCTATACCAGACTGATGAAATTATGGCAGTTTCAATTCAACTACCAATTTACTTTTGTGATTAAAACATTAAAATCATTACCCTCCACTTCACCCCTGTTTGGTATACATGCCCCCAGACATTCAGCCGCGTAATTCATTTCACCAGAAAAGATCATTCTTTCTATAAAGGTATTTTTGCTACTTGACAATTACGTTCAGCAATTTGCCCATCACAGGGGTATGTATATCACATCTGTCAAGAAGAATGGAGGGAATGCACACATGACATTTTTCCATTTATGGCCATTGTACAGTATACAAATGTCTTTCCCATGCAGGGTACTAAGCTTATCAATTTTCTGCTTGAGATTTCAATGGCAGCTCTTTTTCTGACAGCTGATGTTGTATTATATACACAGGAGTATAATTGGAAAAGATATATGTACATACTGCAGGAAGCCCTTGGGCATAGATGCCAAAATGATCTTAGATGCCTTGCAAATTTGCTGTCATTCGACTTGCTTCAAGGTAAGAAGATTCCACCTGCTAGTAAGGAATAAAGTTTGAATGTAATACCTGCATTATAGTGCACATAAAATAAAAGAATATTTAGTCCTTCTCCACCTGGGAGAGTAGGAAGGCTTGCAACTGTGGGAGAAGTTAAATGTAGGAAATACTAATCCCTGTTTCTCTCTCTCCTCTGCAGAATCCCTTCTTCCTTCTTTCCATCTCTCTTCTTCTTCTCCCTCTACTATCATTCTCCCTACCTCCATTGAAACCACAAGGAGGAGAAAGGATGCAGTGAAACGTATCCTGAATTTCCTACACATTTATAAGCCTTCAGTTATGCACACATCCAGACAGACACACTGAATTATATCCTACTTACACAGTCTTCATATTGTAAAATTTTATTCAGGATTTTTAATGAAGGTTAGTAGATGCTCTTGATTAAATGACATCTAAGCTAGTCTTATTTGTTAAAATATAGGTAATTTTTTCCTGTTACTATTAAGAATAAAAGAAGAGACGAAATTTTTTTTCTGCTTGTCATTCCAAAACCTAAGCCTCAGCCTAAAATTCACTCTTAAAGCTTTTTCAGGGTATGCTTAGCAGTGCTAAGCCCTATAGTCTGTCTTCTTTCTGCCTCGTTTGTCTTATTTCTGCTTGTATCTCCGCACAGAATTTGTTGTTCTAACAAACAATACTCAGCAAAATCACTGCATTAGCATATCTCATATTTCTGCCCAGTCTTGCACAGCTTTTACTTCTGCTTCTGACAGCAGTTCTTTCATCTATACATTGCATGAAAAGTAATACAAAGCAGAATACAGCAGTAAGGTTGCACTTAACATATATGAAGCTGCATGTGCTTTTTGTCTCATATGGACTTTCTGAGCTCTTTGAGCACCAGAAATGCAATTTCTTCCCTGGAAATCACTATGTAATAACTCCTCCATACTATTATTACAAGTAAATATAAGCTCTGGTTTGCTTGCATTCTTTTTAGAGAGATAAAGGAATGGACATTTTATGCAGTTAAGAGTGTTAACATGTTGGTATTGGCTGACTTATCTTTTAAATATTTAGGCTTATTTTGAAAACAATATTCATTTTGCTACCTATTCTCAACTGGGGACTTGCCTGGACAGCAAAATTCAGCTTAAGTATTGTGTAACTACATGCTTATGAAAGCATAGGCAAAAAAATTAAGCAACTAATGTGGGTCTGTGGTTCATGCTTGTAGTTATGTATTTAGCTAAGTAGTGCAATTTCTCATCATTAATATTCATTTAGCTCCTCACAAATACCCTGTATTCATTAGAGATTTGCACATAGCTGACAGCAATATAAGGTCTTCAATTTCCTTGTAAAGGTACATATCAAAATTCAGTGTGTAAATAATCTCAGTTATAGGGATTTTTCTCTGCATAAAAATTCTAGCTAATCTTGGCGATTAAAGCTTTGAAAACATGCCCATCCTTTTGCTGATTTAAACAAAGAAACATAAAGCAAGAGAAGACAACAGATTGCTTTAATAGCACCTTAATACTAATGGTGATTTTCACTTATCAGAGGATAAAATATCCAAACAAATTAGAATTTACTTTTCTTTTATTAAATTAAAAAAATTATCTGGGTGTCAAGATTCTAGTCTATATATCAAATTACTTTACTCCTTGATCCACTGTAGGTTTTCCCCCCTTATGATCTTGGGACGTCGACCTGAGTGTGTATCTGTATTTTCATATGTGAAACATGGGCAATGCTTCCCTATATCAAAAATTAGCCCTTTGAAGGTGAAACATGGGCAATGCTTCCCTATATGAAAAATTTGCCCTTTGAAAGTGTTTGTGAAAGTAGTGTCCAGATTCTGCAAGAATGGCAGACATAGTTCATGGTTAAGATGAAGTGTCATAAAATATTTTGAAATAAGCAGGTTCAGATTCTTTAAGATCTACTCTGAGTTGGATGATTAGGTCTGATCATGTTTCATTTACACAGTGAAGGAAGAAAAGGATCTCAAAAATATGATTCACCTTATGTTAGGATAAACACCTACGCTCATACAGAGAATGTACCCCTTGGAAATGTCTGAGGGAAGGAAGGGATTGTTGAGTGTAATGAGATCTAGGGAACCAGTTGAGACATCAGTATCTGATTTTACAATGTCTAAAGGTGAGATATTCAGATGTCTAACTTCCTCTTCATTAAAATTGCTCTTTCAGAGTTCAGATTGCAGTACTAATAACCTCTGTTCTGGTCTGGGGTTGCTTACTTCCTAAAAGACAGCATGCTGGGAATGAACATTAGGGAAGGGTTTCATTTTAATTTTTTTCTTTCTTTGACTTGTATGTTGAAGTGTGAAGTATGTAAAAGACCCCTGGAAGATCTAAAAGCAGGAGACAGCATTTGGATTTACAGACAAACTGTGCATTGTGAGCCTTGCTATTCCAAAGTTAAAGGTAAGGTGCAAGATGTATTATACTGAGCATAAGGAAAACAATTTAGAGAATTTCATTCAAATAACTTCAATGTATTACAATATAGCTGTTGATTTTGCTCATTTCTGTGTTCTTAAACCTTTTCAAATTACCTAATTCAGTCAGGCTGGGCAGGCAGGGTGATATCCAGTTCCAGGGTTCTAGACAAAATTACTCTGTGTCCTTGAGGGTCTCATTGTAATCTGTAGATTCCTACCTGTGCAGTCAATAGAGACATCTAGAGTGAGGTAACAGCATCTTGCTCTGGAAGTGAGAAGAATAAATTGCAAGGTCATATAAGAATCAAGTTGTTCTATTAAAATGAAGAAGTCAAGGTTCAGAGGTATTTTCACCTACAGTAGTAATTATGTCCCATAAAGAGAAGATACAAAATCCATTAAATACTAATGAAAATATTATACTGTTAGTACCATTCTTACCTCTGTGAGGAGCACAGTGAGCAAACAAATGTGCAAGGCAGGGACAAATGAACCTTTTGTTTTATTAATGTTTCTAGAAGTTACTACATTTTAAGTCTTCCCTCTTCATGGCAATAATTATTTTGTAATACTATAAATCAGTACCTCTGTATCAAATAAAGGCACATGGAAATGTAGATTAAATGCTCTGATAAGCTGGTTTTCAACTACATAATTCTAAGATAAGATCATGCTAACTAAAATTATATTAAGAATTTGTTGTGTTAAAATATGTCATTATGTCATTGCAAAACTTGATGTGAAGAGTGAATTTTTCAATTACTTGGATTAGAAAATTAATAAGGCATTGTGACAGTTTCGAAACTGTAGAAAGACATATCAAGGGTGTGTACATTAAGCATTATGAATTGACATGTCCTGTTTCATCAAATTACAAGATAGGACATTCAGATTATATTGCTTTGCTTGGCATTTCTGACTGATCTTTTCTCTCTTGCAGAAAAGTGGATCTACTAATTCTGACATACAGAAAGGATGATAAAGAAGTTCCACTACTGTTTAGTTGAGTTGGGCTGTTAATTCAAACCATTGTGGAAAATTATTAACTTTTATTGCTAGGAACAAATTTTCTAAATGAAGCCCTTCCACATGGTTCCCAAAGGAATTAATTTCATGAGAATTTAGATGCCCTTTTATGCACACATTCCAGGAAGCAAAACAAGATGTTGTTCAGTACATTCATCAGATCTGTGAAACTATTAAACCACATGTAAAACCAATGATAGTTTATTAAAATTTTCTGAATGTCAGGAATACCTACAGATTTGTTTTGAAGGGGCTGTATTCTCATTTGTGAAAACACATCTCCTCCGATATAAAGATCTGTTGGCTTAACATAGCGTGAATGGGATTCATCTCATGAGAGATCTGACACTTAGAAGTCAGCTATTCAGTTTGTACTTCTGTGTTCATACAGAGGGAGGTGAGTTCACACTGTGCATTTGAGGAGAGACATTGATCTCCAGAGGAAGGTTCTTCCCAAGTAACTTAAATGATTACTTTAAGATTGAACAAATAATCTTTGGAAAATGCAACTCTACTACTGCAGAAGGATTCTAGACAAAAGCTGTTAGAGGGTTTTAAGTAGAAGTATCCCACTCCATGTTTGTAATTCTGGTAATTATTGTGTTACCATTTTTTTAAGAATTGTGCACTTCATATTTGCCATGAAATAATGAAATATATACTTTGCATGATATTATATTGTTGTATTTATCTTTCCTACTTTATTAAACTATCTAAACACCTTAGATGGAATCATCTTGCCTAAATTTATACATCTACAGTGTAGACATCTATTTCTGAGTTACTTGATCTATTCTGTCTTATAGTCATAAAGAGAAGCAGATATTTTTAGGAAGCAATTCAATTGGTCAGATGTCTGTTTTACTGTGATATTAACCATGCTTTGAATTTACACCTTACCTTCCCTTGTTTACAAAGGAACCTGGAAGGAACAGTTCAAATTTCTAGACATCTACAATAGGCCAGATAAGCTCCTTCCTTTGAGACTACAGTGAAAGCATTTTTTTTTTCTTTTGGACAGTGTATGTGTATAGAAGTATAGAAACTCAAGGAATAATTCATGCTTTGTTACAGTATGTTGCCTGAAGTAATCAATAGTTCAGTAGTTTACTGGACAAACAAAGGTGTTGACTAGTAGTCTTTGCCATGAGATGTTTTAGATTATGGTTATTCAGAACTGATTTTTCTTCCTTACATGTCAGCTTAAAAGGACTTCTTGGATATGACCATGACAGAGTTAGAGTGTTTGGAGGCAACCTAAGGAAGAGCTTAGAAGTGTGCAAAGTGTCAAAGCCATAGCTTAATATTAGACTGGTGAATGACTGTCTCAGTCAAACTTTCTCGCCTTGACTGCACATTTCATAGTGGAGAGAGGAGATATGGATGTCTGTGTAATTTAAACCATTGGGCCTGCAGCTGAATAATGATGTAACCTGTCTTGGCTGGCTCAAAGAATGCTCAGACTGATATGCAAAGGAGCTGTGAAACAGTAGATATTTTGGTTTGTTAATTTTATGAACATTTCTGATGAGTTAATGGTGGTAATTTTAATAAACCTGGTATTATAGCTACCTTTTTTTTGGTGTGTGTCTCTTGCTGATGAGATCTATCCTAGCTGAACTATACTCATTATTACCCTGTGCTTCACCAGGAAACAATAAGACTTGCATAACAGGGTGAGAAAAGCAGTGGCAGAATTTTAATATCACAAATTTGGTCCCATTCAGAGAACAACAATTGTTGCTAAGGCCCAGTTACAATGGAAGATGTTTGATGCTCATTTGAGCCAGCACATTAAAATCCAGGAATTCCTAGCATTTGAGGGGATGAGAGATTTTAGTTCACACCACTACAGACCAGGAGCAAACTCTGGATCCAAGTATCTGCTACTTAAATGCTCAGTGACAGAAAATTAGCAATAAGAAACAATAAATAATAATTCTGTGCTCATTAAGTCATCCTTGCTGAGCAGCCCTGGTAATTTTGGCATGTGTTTTTTTGTTATTTTTTTTTATTATATGTTGTAAGTTTGCTGAAAAGAAACACCAGGTTTGTCATTTGCCGTATAAAAGCTGGCATGGCAGTACTCATTAAGAAAAATCATATTAACATCTCAATACCAGTGTATCAAAACTTAAATGTTTTTTGTCCTTTTTGCATATTAATAGCATGTGGTGTTTTATTTCCCTTTGACTAGTCCTTCCATGAAACAATCCAAATGAACAGTTTGCTGGCAGCTGTTTTAATGAACGCGTTATCTTCAATAATGCATTCAATTAGACTGAAAAGCAGCACTGAGAGATGATGTACTAAATTATGTGGGGTTTTGTGATTCATCAGGCCCATTTTTTTCAGTGTGTAATGGATACTTTATTTTACAAAGCTGGAGCATAGCTCTAGGGGAGGGGTAGTGGGGGAGAATCAAGCAGTAAGAGGAAAGGAGTGAAATAATGCATATAATGCATATTGATGCATTTAAATATGTAGATTGCTTCAAAGCTACTGGTATTTACAAGAACAAGGAATGTCATAAGAACAGCTTTGCTGTGTTAATATATTCTTTTGTATCCTGTTGTAGGTTCTTACAGAACGCTCAGCCTGAGTATCCCTCCCTAGCAGTGCTTGACACAAGGTGACAAACATCTGTAACATTGTCCTCTCATCCACTTCCTCTTGAAATAAACATACCTGTGTGTTTGATAGACATAGTCTCTGTTACTTCATAGAGCCTACTTAGCTAGGTTTGGAAATAACTAGTCAACATCACAGGGGCCTTGCATTTATTCTGTAGGTCACCTCTATTCCTTGCTGCTTTGTACAGGGATGCATGTAGTGTTGAGACAGCTTCACGTGTCCAGTTTATTTACTCAGAAGGTATAAGGTCAGAAGTCTGCTACTCCACTTGCCTTCCTTGATACTTCAACATAATCCTGTTGTTTAGAAGTATCCGCTTTCTTGGTTGGTTTTGCTACCTGATCATACTTGCATATTGCTCATTGTAGCTACTCTGTCACACCAGGAGGTGGTTTTAGCTTCCAGTCTAGTAAATGTCAGACTAAGAGGGAGAAATTAAGCCTCTTTTTCTTCCTTCTGCTGCACCAAAACACCTAATTTTAATTCACAGCAACATAACAGCAGAGACATACTTCATTCCATAAAGACAAAGGATAAAGAGATTTAATACTTAGGTAGGTTTGATGTGCCAAGTCTGAAACTGTTGACTAAAATAGCTCTGTTTAGCTGCTTAATGGATGCAAAACAATGGAGTTCTTAAACTGATTAGGCATTTCCATCTTTGACTTCAAAGGCCTCCTCCTCTTGTGATTTGCTTGGTCTGAGCAACTCATCTCTGATCTCCTGCATCAGTAAAACTAGGACTTACAAACATTCGTTGCATTTCAGGGAGAAGAACCTGCAGATATCCTCAAAATGTGTTTGGCTAAAATCAGACCTCCTCAAACATCTCCTGATAACTACCACCTTTTAAAACCATGGAGATGGTGTACTCCTCTGAACACATGAACTTGTCCCAAAAAGTGGGAGTGCCAAGTTCAATTTCTCCCACAATGTACCTAACCAAGTTGTGTAACACAGTGGAACAGGCCAGTGCATGGAATAAACTTTAATGTTTTCGTCATGTTCCCTGACCTGTGCAGGGTGGATCCTTACAGCCCATGTTCCACAGGATAGCCATACTGCCTGCACATTTCTCTATGCCTACTGATAACTCAGGAATGACAGCTGAATAGAAAAGACCAAGCCCTGGAATTTCACCATCTCATCCAAGTGGTCTAATTTATAATTAAAAACAGTGTGAATGATTCTCTGTTTATCTCTGTTAATGCTGTGTTCCTTTCTAGAACATTAGAGGAGTTGTCTGCTCTCAAATTTGGCTGGAGTAGGATCATGAGAGTGGAATTTTGGGGGGGTTTCAGCTAAGAGTACTAGAAATATCTTCAATTATCTCTTCCAAGCCTTAGTATCATCTTTTCCTTTCCAGCCTCTGAGCAATTTTGGACAGGAACTATCTCCTTCTGTTTGCGCAGTGCCCAGCACGGCAGTAGCCTCTGAGTGGTACTGCTGTACCTGTGTAAGTGACCCAAGAAAAATTCAGTTCTCACCTTTCCCAGGCAAGCTGCTTGGAAACGTACTATTTTTTTCATGGAGTTCTTAAAACTGTGTCAGTTATAAATTGACAGCTACAGTCTCATAGACTGTGCCAAGACTTAAAACTGACTGGTTTTGTCCTGTTAGAATCAATATCTGAATATAGTCATGCCAAAAGCACTTGTCTGAGTCTTGGCATTGCTGTGCAGTCATCAGACATCTGTTTAGAGAGCTTAGACAGCTATTGCGGACAAAACATGGGGCAGCCAACATTTTAAAACTACCTACTCAGGAAAAAAAGACACAATCATTTCTGGAAAGAAAAGGGAAACATTTTCTAGCATTCAAGCTATTTTTCCTAAGGGGGGTGGGGGTGGGGGAGAGAGGAATAGTGTCACATGTCCAAATACTAAAAGGAGAAGAAAAAAATAATAAGATGAAAACATTATGCAAATAAGTCAATTAAGGACACATAGAATCAGTGATTTTTAAAACCGGGGATAGGAATTTAAAAAGTACTAGCACTGCTGCAGATAATGGTGCCATTGAAATTAATAGCCAAACTTGACTGCGAGATGAATATTACAGAAAACATTGGTCTGTTTCCATAACTTCTGGCTCCTCTACGAAGTTTCCATCCATGGAACTTTGAATTAAGTTACCCCTGCATGTAGTTCAGATCTTGGAATGAAGAATGAGAACCCACCTAACCATACTCGTAGCATTATAATTTCGAACAGGTAAATATTTAAACAATATTTAGGAAATCTACAGAAGTATATGACTGATGATGCATTTGAACATTGATTTTATCCATTTACCAAAGTAGCACGCGTAAAGGTAACAGTAAAGCCTTTGGTAGCAAAACACCAGTTTTCTCACAGCAAAATTCTCTGTGGGAACAAGCATACCAGTTTTGCCATGAATGACATCTATGGAAAGCTGAAGGAGGAAAGCAGGGAAGGAGCAGTACTTTTTCTGCCTCTTCCACTCTAGTGTGAGACATCCCAGATACTCAGTCAGAGGAGGGCACATGCTTTGAGAACTCTGGTTTTAATTTGGAGGTCAGTAGAACTGTTTAAAAACTCCCCTGCCTTC
>NW_008667201.1:0-6957 GCF_000695815.1 Acanthisitta chloris | reverse complement strand
AGCAGGAACACAAATGAAACAGAGAGGGAAGACAGCAGAGCCTTTGCTGTTCATAATGAAATCAGAACAAACATGAGAAAAACACCTAGGTAAGAAAAATGCACTTTTTGTAATACCACAGTTCATACACCCTTCATCAGTTCTGTTAATGTACTCAAGAAATACCTTGAGTCACATTTCTTCTATTTCCAGATTGTGCCAGAAAGGGCTTACTATAGATCAGCTCTCTACCAGGTTTGGAGGTGCATCCAACACTGACTGAACAACTCCAGAACGGACAAAAGAGACCCAGAAAGACTGATCAGTCCCTCACTGCCCAGATCCAGGAGAGCTGGCACGGAGGAGGAATGGCAAGGGGTTTTATGTGCTCTAATAATCTCTGTTGCAGGAAAGATCTCAAGTACTCTGGCAAGTTATACAATACATGAAAAAGAGGGTCTGGGAAAAATGTTTGGATTTAGGTTTTCTAACTACCTAAATTCCCCTTTATGTATCTTTGCCATTTATTATATCTTTCGTGATTGAGCGGGTTATAGAGTGCAAGGACAAGTTTTTACATTTGCATTCTTAAGATCCCATCTGATGGGAAAAAAAAATGATAAAAATAAATTACATGGGTTTTTCTGGATATTCAGCAATGATTTTTGCTTGACCAAACTGAACCTCAATGAAAGTTCAAGTACTTATTTTTTGAAACCATTCCCTATCTGAAAATTTAACACACCCGTTTTGACACAAAAAAACTCTGTTTAAGCAACTGCAAATTTTCCATGCTCTTTTGACGGTACAAGTACCACTCAAATGTGCCTTCTCAAATACCTTTACAGCTGGACTGGAGGGGGCTATATTACTTAATTTTTCCTACATACATCATATAACCACATGCTAAGCATATCGCTGTTTATTTTTTCAGATGGCAACTTCTAAGCCACTTGCAGTATCATAAAGCATTCACACTGTTGGACTACACTTAGTTAAATTTTGCAAACTGCAAAAATCACTTAGGTATCTATATGATGGAATTGCTAACATGGACAAAGTTTTGTGTCCACTTTAGTGCAAAGTTGACTAATTTCTTGAATCTGCTTCTCCAGCTATAACCAGATAGACAAAAGTAAAGATGACAAAAGATGAATAAAAGAAAAAAAGAAAAAAATAGGACCATAATTAGTTGAACCCTTCAGTATGCTCATATAATCATGAAATAAGGCATTTTCCCTGTGTCAACCACCACTGTTCCCCAAAGACAAATCAAGCTGAAACCTGGAGTCATGTCAAAATGTGTGTCATGGATATTTAGCCTCCTGGAGAGAAGCTGTACTGTCATTATGATCTTCAGCACATTTCACTCAAAGACCCTTTCAAAACCTTTAATATTATCAGCCCATTTATTAATAACCTTGAACTCCACATCTCCCCCTCTACCTACTCCTTATTAATCAGCGGCAAACTAAATTATACTCTCCAATATACTGTATACAGGAGACAATGCAAATGTTGAATCTTCTTTGAAAGCCTAATTAGTCTTTGTTCTTGATGAAGACTCATTAGAAAGAAACAACCCAACCTGATTTGCAAGATTCAGGCTGATGCTTTCTGTCTATAAAGGAGAGGAAGGGAAGGGAAGGGAAAGGGAAGGAAAGGAAAGGAAAGGAAAGGAAAGGAAAGGAAAGGAAAGGAAAGGAAAGGAAAGGAAAGGAAAGGAAAGGAAAGGAAAGGAAAGGAAAGGAAAGGAAAGGAAAGGAAAGGAAAGGAAAGGAAAGGAAAGGAAAGGAAAGGAAAGGAAAGGAGGAAAGGAAAGGAAGGTCTAAGGCATTTGAAAGTTGAAGTGATGTGATATAGAACCAATGAGTTAAATAAAATAACAATCCATTTAACTAGAGCTGTCATGGCTAATTCAATCTAGATGGATCTACAAACTAGCAGACCCTAAGCTTAAGGCACAGACAGTATCACTGGACAGCATAAACACTGATTTTCTGGAAAAATTTGGGCTCACTGAAATGATGCAATTTTTGATTTGATCCTATAGTAAAACCATTCTAATATTGATACAATCTACTGCAATTTAATATTAATTCAATAAGGAGAAAGCCAGAAGGAATAATAGTAGTTCAGAAAAGGAAACAGTATAATAAAGAGAAAGTCAATTAGCATGAAATTAGCAACAGCTAGGAAGTCAAAAACGTTTGCAAGAGACATTGATAATGAAGAATCCATGCTATAACTCCAGTAACATTTTTAATTGCTCAAATATTGCACAGAAAATGTATAAATTTTAAAATTACAAATTGCTAGGTCTAGGTAGTATCTATGCAAAAACTCTAAGACAGCTCAAGTGTGACATCTTTGAACTCTCACAAACACCCTACCATTCAAAGAAGACCTGATGCCAAATGAATTGGAAGCATCAACTGGCCTTGAAAAAAGCCATGAAAACATCTCTGGGGAACCACATTTCTGTTAGTCTGATTTTCTAGCAAGCCAATTTGTACAAATTATAAGCAATAACAGAATACAGAGGCATCTGGATATGTATGATATATTGGAGGAGAGTCTACACAGATTTTTTAAAGCATGCTCATGAATATATGAGTGTTTCTGAAGAAGCCAATATGCTTTTGGTTAAGCCAATTTCTTTGACCGAGTACATTTGAATTCTGTTAGTCTGATTTTCTAGCAAGCCAATTTGTACAAATTATAAGCAATAACAGAATACAGAGGCATCTGGATATGTATGATATATTGGAGGAGAGTCTACACAGATTTTTTAAAGCATGCTCATGAATATATGAGTGTTTCTGAAGAAGCCAATATGCTTTTGGTTAAGCCAATTTCTTTGACCGAGTACATTTGAATTTAGAAGATTTTTTGTCTTTCCCTTTTCCCTAAGATATCACGGTATAAGAACACATGAAGTAATAATATAAAAGAAACTGGTTAGAAAATTCAGTTTTCATTATGGAGGGAGTCAGGAAACAATGGGAGGTTCAGCCTGACTTCTGTGGGGGCAAGGCTTTATAAATTAGGGCTTGTCAGCTGGGAAGAGAAGTAACTGAGTTTTATATAGTCATGAATGACAAAGAGAAGCTGAATAGAGAATGATTAATCATTCTGTCTTTCTCAGAAAACCAGAACTAAGGGACACCCAATTAAATTACTAGGCAGCAGATTTAAAGTAGATAATAAGAAGTAGTTTTTCTAACAATACATTATTAAATTGCAGCTCTAATTGCCACAGGGTGCTGTAGAGCCCTAATGTTTAAATGCTTTAAAAATGGGGCTCAGCAAATGTAATATTATTACACATCGGTGGCTATCAAAAATAAATGGTCCAGATGTCCCAATTCGATGACTTCTGAAATATGCAGAAAATCACTCAATATTTTTCTTGTTTCTGAGTTATTTTCCTTACAAAGCTACTATCAGCCTCTGCTAAAGGCAGAATACTGGATTAGATGGACTTCTGCTGGCATGGTAGTGGCTCTATTTTTATAAAACTACTTTCACAGTCATTTTACAGACTGGAACTGCACTTTAAAATAATCTCACCAGACTTGGAGTTTACTGTCCATGTTCTGACCTTATTGTTACACATCTTTTGTTTACTGGATTACTGCAATTAATTCTTTACTGGTTTGCCTGAAAGGCAGGTCCAGACTGCAGCTACTGCAGCATAAAGCAACAGGCTTATTATCAGAAAAGAGCAGATGGGATTTGTAGACTTCCTGCTTCTTTGTTCTCTGCATTGGCAGCCTATTAGTAACTATACCGATTCAGAAATTCCTACTATAGGATACTGTGTAAGTGGCATCCTAAGGCAGATTTCTACTGGTTTAGAGCATATAATTTATCAGGTCCAGGAATAACAGGTTTCATGGGCATATTAGGATGTTTGGGGTTGGTGTAAAACACATTTATCAATGCCTTACAAAAACGAATGGAACTATCAAGTCTTCAGTGTGGTTCGTAAAGTACTGATGAACTCCTCAAACTCATCAGCTACATCAGGTACAAAAACACCAGCAGCTGATCAAACTCATCAGCTGCTGCTGGAATACTGAATGGAGGTCATTACCAGTTGATTAGTAATATCAGTATTGGGAAGAGAATAATTTGTGTTTAAAACTACAAAAAAATTAAGTAAAATAATTTAATTACTAAGATGTTCAAACCATCTTTGCAGAAGACAAGCAGATGAGCATGAAGACCACGAGACACTGTGTTCATCAACATATATTTCACCTGCCAGCACCTCTGTGTGAACCTATACTGTTAGTGGAATTATATGTTAGTGAAAATACAAGTACACTTAAAATAGAGCAACAAATACAAGCCAGTGAAATCCATTTTAACCCTTTAGTAGATCCACCTGTCCAGGAAGTGCCTGGGAAAAAAGACAGGCCCTCTCATATTGATGGCATGGTAGTTGAAGCATGCACAAGTTTAAGGTGCTTTCTACCCACATGCCTGAATAGACATTAGGCTTAAAGCAGCCCTAGTCAAGGAAGAGACAATCTTCTGGACAATTTTCTTGGGGATGACATGTAATAACACCGATCCTGGCTATTCATCTGAACTGCCTAGACAAGCTTTTGTACCCATACTAAGGGTCTATGCTCATTCCTAAGCTTTTTCTCCTCAGGAACTCCATTCTGAAATGAGTGTCTGCATACAACATTTGCACAGGGGGTAGAAACAGCAGAAAACATCTGAAAATTTCTGACTACTTGTACTCATAACTGAGGACAATATTCCCATGGCACCTCTTGAGATCCTGTGCCATGATGCTACATGCTGTAGTGTGTCTTCAAATGTGTCTCCTGATGTATCTCCAAACTGGTGTCTGTGTCAAGATTTTTTAATGATGAATTATCCAGAGAACACTGTCATGTTCCTCTTCTAACAACTGAAAACATTGGATACACATTTCCTGGGTTTTTTGTTGGTCCACTAAATAATTTTGCCTGCCTGGTTGTCAGAAAAAAAAAAGTAATTCCTCCACTTTGAATCTCTTTTGAGTAATTCACAGAATCACAGAACCATCAAGGTTGGAAGAGACCTTCAAGATCATCTAGTACAACCATCAACCTAGCACCACCATAATCATCCCTAAACCACATCCCCACTTGGCACATTCAGATTCTTCTCGAACACTTCCAGAGACAATGACTCCACCACCTCCCTGGGCAACTCTTTCAGTTAAATGTTTTGCTATAATGTCTAACAGAACCTCCCCTTCACATGGCATTATCCAGCACTGGTATTATCATAAAACTTCTTCTTGGCTTTTTTTTTTTCATTGTATAGTACTGATGTCTAACAAACTCGGTATTATAAACACTGCTAATTCACCTTTTTATATGACTTTGAAATCTTACTGGATTAACAATGCACTTCTAAGAATTAAGGCTAGTTCCACTATTAGTGATAACAACCTGAGAGAGATGCATTTTGCCTGGGGCTAAACATGTAGAAACTCAATTCTTCTTTTACACGTGGGAATAAAGATTACAGCTATCTGTACTAGTAAAAAGTGGATTATGTTACTCACCCTAATGACACATGGCAGAATTGGGGCCAGATGGTTTTTACACCCTCAACATTTTTCCACTTCTTTCTTCCAAAGGGACAGAAAAGACAGCAGAAGTTTTAGATTAAGTGCTATCTGGTTGCAAAGTAGTACATTGGGGGCTGTACTTATTCTCCTCACTGATAAAAGTTACATCATCTGGAAGTCAATGCTTTGTGCTTCACTCTATCTTTCTTTTCAGTCACTCTTATAGGACCAGTTGTTACTACTTGCACAGCAAGAGTGCTTGAAAGACTGAGAAACAAGAGTGCTGTTGTCCTGTGCACGGCAGAAGAAAGTTTCCAGACTGTAAACAAAAGAGAGAAAACTGTGACAGGCTGGATGATTTCAAAGTTGACTTATGCCCTGAACAGTCAGTTCTTCCTTACACAAGAAACCTGAAACAGCAACAAAGCACAGTGAAGGCAGCAGTGGCTGATATTGCTACTGCTCTGCCTAGAGCTGATGCTCAAGGGCTGGGTAGTGATCAACCAATAGCTATTATTAGTGGGTAGTAGACCAACTTACACACTTAGAATCATAGAATCATTTAGGTTGGAAAAGACCTCTGAGTGTTAACCCAGCACTGCCAAGTCCCCACTAAACCACATCCCTAAGTGCATCTACACATCTTTCAAATATCTCTGGGATGACGCCTCCACCACTTCCTTGGGCAGTGTGTTCTAGTGCTTGACAACCCTTTTGGTGAAGAAATATTTTGTCATATCCAATCTACACCTCCCCTGGCCTCCTGGCGATTTGTTCCCGATTTCATATTGGAGCTTTAGGAGACTTCAGGACTGTGACTTAGGAGGTTGCCCCTACAGTTGTAGCTAAAGGAAATGGACTCAGTTGTATTATATGATGGCTGAGCTGTCCAGGGCAACACTTAATCTCTGCTCACCTGCAAGGTGGGAGGAGGGGTCACAAGCAATGGTTTCTTATAAGGCCATGAAGGGCAATGTGAAAACACTACCATAAGTGAACATTATTCATCTTCCTCGCTCTCAAAGACTTGCAAGTTACATCTGCGAACTGTGTTAAAGGAAGACATATCAGTATAAGGGCATCTTCCACCTTAGGGGTTCTCCTATACATAAGGATTACGCAGTTATGTAGTTTTCTGCAATGCTCGGGTCAGTCTTCTTGCTCCACCAGCAACACAACTTCACAAACACGTCGCTTTCCTCACCGTGAACCAAACCTCCCACAACCAGCACGTTTCAAACCCACAACCGCCGGCTTTCGGCTGAATGCGCTCCTTTCAAGCCCAACAAAGCCTCGATTTGCGATTCCCATTCCGCTCACACCCTCGATCCGCATAATTGCAGCCCGGACACCGCCAGGCTCTGCGGACGCGGCTCCGAGGGGCGCGGCGCCCGGGC
>NW_008667200.1:0-2947 GCF_000695815.1 Acanthisitta chloris | reverse complement strand
CATCTTATTCAGGTCCTCTTCCTTGGGTCCATCATTGAACTCGGTCCATAAACAGGACACTTAAAATCCCGCACACGAAATATTCTTGTATAATCAGTCCCCTTCATAACATTCTTGGCACTTAAAATAATTACAGAAGGGAGACAATATTTAATTCAATACTAAGGGATAATCTCAAAAAATATTTATTTAAACATTCTCATGCCTTTTTGTGTATACTTTATTCTAAATCAGTCATTCATTACAAATCCATGTTCAGAGATGAAATTTTAGTTTCCTGTTTCTAATTATAAGCTGCATCTGACATTTCAAGCTGCAGTTACAACCTGCATATAATGAACATTTACTCTGCTTCATCAGCTAGTCCTTCATAGACACACAAAGTATCTGAGCTGGTGAAGAAAAAGTGACTTTCAAATACAGTTCACCAGCTTTCTCATATCCGACTACTCTGCAGTCCTACAGCACAATTCTTTTTTATGGAAGATAAGATTTTGATGGATAGGAACAGGAAGTATTGATACTGTAATTTTTCCTATAAGTTGCACTTGAACTTTTAAGATATCAAATCAAAACTGACAGAAATATTTATTTGGAATTTCCATCAAAGTCAGTATGGCTGCTGATGTCACAAAGAGAAGCAAAATTAAAATTACAGTTAGTCAGGCAGCAGTTAATCTAGATGAAATGGCAAAAAGACTTTGCCTACATTATATACTAGTCAGGCAGCAGTTAATCTAGATGAAGAGGCAACCAGACCACTTTGCCTACATTATATATGCTTTTAAAGCTTCTGCTTGATCTTTCTTTGCTTAACTGCGGCCAACTCCACCATATACTGTCAGCCCCAACATGAAGGGATGACATTGTATTTTATACCTCTGCAAAATGACAACCCCCCCAAAAAACCCAGAAGAAAACAAACAAAAGACAAAACCAAACAAAACCAAACAAAACCCAAACAAAAGTCACAAAAAACAAACAAACAAACAAAAGCCCAAGCTGTAGCACAGCAAACCTTCCTCTGTTTCTTTCAGGCAAGTGAAGCTGAGCTTCAGCCCAGACCTTCAACACAAGCTTAAGACTAAAAGGCTTCTGCAAGCTCAAAAAGAAGATCCCCAGGCAGTTAGAAGCTGCCTGCAATCCCTCACAGAGGGCTGGACCTTACTTGAAACACTCTGACAGGCAGGCTAGTCCAATTTTCTATTTCCCCTTCCCTCAGTGTTCTCCTCTCCTTCATCTACACACTAATGCCATACAAAAAATATTACAGATTTTTATAGAGTTTCTTTTTTTCTTTCTCCTTTCTTTGATCACTATGCAAAGATGAGCCTGTTCGGCTAAATATCTGGCAAGATCTCCAAGTCATTTTCACTCTCTCTCAGTGAACCTTAATGATGCCCTAAAATTTTCACCATAAATTAAAAGCCAAGTAAAAGCATCTGCTTTTATCAACAGATGATGTACCAAGGCAACATTTGCACCATGAGTATACAGATGATGCGCAATCCCATCAATTTGCAAATGCAACCGTAACTGCAGCAGTAATTAGCACAAATCCAACTAAGAAACAGCTGTCTCCATTACTTAGCACACTGTTAGCTGCAGGTTAATCATTTGTCCACATTTCTGAGGATTTTACTGGCAGTGACTTCAAAGTGCCAGTCACAGCCTTCACATAACTGTACAGATATTCTCTTACTGCAGATATTTTATGAGATATTTTTAATTTAATAAGCAAGTTCTGCATGTATCAGAATATCCATTTGCTTACTGACAGAATCCTTCCAGATAACAACTAACATTAACAATCCTAGTCCTCCACACTATGCTAAGCCACAGTGACAAGCATTGCTAAAGACAACAATCTTGCCTGAAGGCTCTAGACCACATAATGCAAGAGGAGAAACTCCCTCAAGTAAACAGTCAAAAAAAGCCAGTTAGAAATTAATTCCAAATACCACCTATGTCCAAGGTGCACTCCATAGCCAAATGACTGGGGTTTTTTTTCACCTGTGAGAAGTGTGTCTTGCCCTCTCCAGGTGTACTGTGAATGTCTGTCTTGCTGCCTGATGACTGACAATCCATGTAACACTTAGTGTTCAATTCACAGCAAAAAAATTCACAGGAGAAAATTACAGAAGACAATAGGTCAGAAAAGTATGGATTAACTGCACAGCTGTCATGTCCAAGCAGTTCCACAGCTCATGGTCTTTCACACCAAGGAAACTTTTCTTACTTAGGGTGCACCTGCTTTTCATTTTTCTGTTCAACTAAAGGGAATCTTATTCCCTGCTACCCCAATTCTCTGTAACAGCCACTTCCAGACTTCGCTGATCAATGAACAAATTTAACAAATTAAATGCTGCAGGTACTTCCCCTGTGTCAACCACGCACCTATTGGCACCAAATGAGGAATTAAGGTCACATAGGTGGCTGGAGCAGGGAATTCCCTGCTCTGAACAAAAGGTTGATCTGGCCAAGGATCCTCTTAGCACCCGTTCCTGAGGTGCTTCTTGCACTCCCTTCAGCCAGGCTGCCAAAGAAGCTGGCAGCCACTTCAATTCAAGCTTTGGAGGGCCTGAGCTGGCAAAGTAGGAAAGGTTAGTGGTAAGAGTGTGAGGGGTGGGGAGACCAGCTCCGATACACAACCGGACCACAACGAAACGACTGCTCTCAAAAAACTTCTGCCAAAGGAGTGTTCTCCTGCCGCCGCCCCCTGCGGGAACCAGCCAGGATGCTCAGCCACCCACTTCCCACAGCGCTGTGCCACCAGGCTGCTTCACACGCAGCAAAATTCATCTGAACGCAACTTTTAAGTGTTTCGCTCCAACGGTGTTCCACGGAACACCCATCCCGCACTCTGAGCCGCCCCGTGTCGGCCGAGCTCACCTGGCGAGCTAAGGCTCAGAGCAGGGACCAGGAGGGCGCACAGCGTGCTCTGTAC
>NW_008667199.1:0-16325 GCF_000695815.1 Acanthisitta chloris | reverse complement strand
CTCTGCACGGCACCGCTCGCGCCCCGCACCGAGCAGCATCCATCGGCACCCGGACAGACCCCGTCCTCCTTCCCTCTTCCCCAACACCCCCTCTTTCTTTTTTATTTTTTTCCTTTTTATTTTTCTCTTTAGTCAAGTCTCCGGGGGGTTCTTTCCCCGGCCCGTCTTGCTGTTGATAATAAACTAGAGTCCCTCTCACGGAAAAAAAAAAAAAAAACCACAAAAAAAACAAGAGACAAGAAGTGGAGACTGTGTAGTTTTCGAAAAGACTGAAAAATGTGATCTTATTCTATAGGAAAAAACTGCTCAACCCCAACCTCCCTCCTTCAGTTTTTCCCGTCCCCTCCTCTGTGCTACTTCAGATGACAGCTAAAAGTACATTTCAGATGAAGAACGCTTTGGTTTTCACTCCGAGGAGGAAAGACCCGTTTAATGAAATTATAGAAAGCTAAAATTAATACAGTTTGGGGGTTTTGTTTGTTTTGTTGGGTTTTTTTAAGAAAACTTTTTTTAAAACATAGCAGCACAAAATTTCCTTATGATTTCATGAAAAAACAGGGAGTTCCTATAGAAAAGAGGGAAATACAGTGGTGGCTGTGGTGAAGGGGGTTTTGTCTAGTTCTTCTTTTTTTATTTCTGGTTTGCTAAAAGACAGAAATTGCCTTCTAACAGCCCCCAGATTGCTAGAAAATAATATATGTCCAAAAAAAGCATTTACCCAGGAGAGACACCGAAGGCTAACAAAGACAGACACACAGAGTTATCCAGTACAACAATATTCCATATATAATCCATACAAACTTGTTATTAGGAGAGTCTTCAAGACCCTGTACTTGGCATGGAAAGACCAGGGCATTTCATGCTTGAGGATATTCTAACTAAACCAATATGAAATGTATACCTTCATATACAAAATGTATACCCCAATCAAGTGCTCCAGCTGGTTAATTCATTTTATAATGTTCAATGTGTTCAGTCTATCAATTTTGATAATAGGCAATACATATCAAGTGATATTCTGGGATACTTTAATTACTTAGAGAATTTTATCAAGGATATGTGTTTCTAAGGTCTGAGTGTCTCTCTGTCTCTCCCCTCTGCACGCATGTCACTGCCTGGATGTATATGTATATACATAAATATAAATTGGCCACATAGACAGGAGTAAAAAACTTAGCTTTTTTAATGCCCCAGTGCCAGCATGCTCAACTTTGCAAAAGTGACACTCCTATTTAACATTTAATTGCCTGCTTTTGAAAGGAAAATAATAACCTGGTGGGGAAGGGAAGGCATCTGGAGTAGTGACGTTGGCTTCCCCTTCCCTCCCATGCAAGGTGCAGTCGCACCCTGTTCTTCTCAAACAATGAAGTGCACTTTGTGAGGGCAGGAGTGAACTCCTCTGACCTATCTGGCAGCTCTCCATTTACAGCTCGTATGAGCTGTGAGCTTTTCTTTTTTCACTCACTTACAGAGAGATTCTCATCTCTTTCAAAACATATTTATTGCCATATCTTTATTAATCTAGGTAAATCAATGTCAAGTATAATGCCAGGCAAAAACTTTGCTCTTCAGAAGGGTCTAGTGCAAGCTTTCTACTTCAGCTTGGTGCAGCCTGGGAAGTTCTTTTTACTTCAGAGGCATAATTTTATAATACATGCTGTGCTGGAGAACAGCTGGCATCGTTTTTCTCAAGCCTAGAAGAAAAAAAAAACTTTCCTCTGAAGCAGAGGCCAAATGTGGAAAATTTCTACCCAAAAGATAGTTGGTTGGAAAATTTTGAGCATGAAGTTATTGTGGAAATGTGTTAGCAACATTGGTTTTAGTGGCCACGAGCAGGTGTCTGCTGTAATTATGACAGAGATTTAGCAACTGTCTGTCCTTTTTTAGCTGGCTGTATCAGAAGTGGGAATTTATTTAGAGAATTTTCAGCTAAGCAGAGCAACGTTGCAGAATAACAAAGGGTGGTGTTGGGGGAAAAAGCAGCTCCCTCCTTCAATGTGGGCAGAAGCACCTTGGACATCCAAGTGTTGTAAACCTGCTGTTGAGGGTCACTGTCATCTACTCATTTGCTATACAATGCTGCTTTGCCACTGCAGGTACTATTACTGCCCATGAGCTGCAGCCAGTACTAAAAACTGACAGCAAACACGTTGTTTTCATTGTTGAACTTCTCCTGAAGTCAGCCAGTTCCTCTCTGCAAAGCAAACAGAGAAACTGTTCCTGTGTGCATTTGAGATTAGGCCACTGAAACATGTCCTGGCTTAAAATTCTTCAGTGAAAAAAGAAAATGAAACCACAATGAAAAATAATCCCAGTCCCACTGTGTCGTATGGGTTTTATCCTGCTCCTCTTTAAAACCAAAGCTGAATTGATCTCAGTAAAGACATAGGATCATACCCCAGTTAAAAAATAAAATAAAATAACAAATTAATAATTAAGACTATCAGAGAGTTAAAGTAAAACCCAGTACAGCCACCAGATGTTCTGATGTTCTTGCCAGTTTAATTTACCATCTCATAAAATATCACTAATTCGCCTCCCTCTGAACATTTATTGGTCCTCTTCCAATTCACTTCTCTCTTTAGTCACAAACTGCAGGGGACAGTTCCCCTGAAACAGCACTCTGTTCACAGAGGTAACATTCACGTCCATTAGTTCAGTTTAAGCCAAGTGCAGCACCTCATAACCAAACTGACATGTACTGGGTACTTCTCCATCTGCAGAGAAACTAGACTGAATACCACCACACAGTGTGATCCTCACAGACCTCCAGGAGTCTCTAATGTAGAGGAAAGAATTCTTTCCTTTACCTTTTCCTGACCAAATCTTGCCTCCACACCCCTTGACACTACTTTATATGCTGTGGATATTTGATTAAAACTAAAACATGACTGTCTCCTTGCTAAACAGAGCTATAGTCATCATTATACAGAAGAACAGACTCCCATCCTTACAGCAGAAGCTTTCACCTGTCTTAACATTTATGCCACTGCAGGACACCAGTCAGAGTAAGACAATTAATGTCCCCATTTTCCATTCAGATCCTATGTTTTTTTATGGTCACACAGCTCCATTAAACCTCTTTGGTCTAGTGAAAATATAACGAGATGTAGATAAATAGAATGCGTAGCAATAACCTGAGTAAAACCTGTCTCTCTGTGTGTTTTGTGGTTTTAATTGCATTAAGTTTTGAAATTACTGTAACCCTGACAGGTCAAATTTCTCCCTGCATGGCATATATAAGAGATAGAGGTTTCCAGAATTCAGAGTTATCATATCAGGACAAAATCAGGTTTTTTGACTCTGCCTGAAAGATTATTCTCTATTTCTATGATGGGAATTAGCCTTCATCATAATTTTTGCTATGCGGTATGTTCAGGTCTGAATCTATAAAGTAAGACTCTCCTGTTCCACAAAACATGCACTACTTTTGAGATAACTTTCCCATCTGACTGGACTAACACAAGAGTTGAAACTTGGGACTAGGTTTTTCCAAGTTGTAGATTGCTACTGCTTGAACTATGGGAGCAATCTGCAGTAGAAGCAGCATCAGCCATCTCCACTCAGCCCAGGGTTTGTCAGCTACTGTCTGGGGACCTCTTGGGCATCTACTTTTGAGAGTTTCTCAAAAAAACTGAATAAAAAAACTCTGAGTCTACAGTAGTGAGGATAAAATTAATTCTGGAAGGGTTGGATCACTATGGGGCTAAAAGGTCCAAAAATTGAAGGGAATGAAAAACCACAGGGTTAGTTAGAGGACAGACTCTCACAGTGACTGTATGGCAAGCCCTGCTATTGTCCTACATTTAACACCACTCAAGCAAATGAGTATACGTCTCATGGAGGGAAATAAGAGCACTATTTTAACTTCTTTTGTTCTTCAACACTGAAGATGAAATTAATTTACTCCTTGAGTTTCTCTCCTCAGTTTACCTTTCTTTCCTTACTGCCTTTTCCAATCGCAATCCTCTAAATCTATTTATTCTCATTTATTCTCTCCTTTTAAAATCCCATTCTTTACCATCTTTTGCTTTGTTTCAGTAATAGCCACGGTTCCCATTTCCTTAAAACAGCAGCTTCTCCTTTTCTTTTGCCACTTCCCTGTTTCTCCTCTTCTCACTTCTCTCTTCTCCCTCCCCGTATCCCTGGATTTCATCATCCCCCTTTCTCTTCCCTTTTTCCCTCAATTTTTCTCCCACTGTTCCTTCTGCTCCTGCCCGTAAGCTTCCTAAGCTTAAATGAGTCATTTTAATTTTCTCTTTTGCTTTCTGTCATCTTACTTTTTGTTTCGCCCTTAATACGATGGAGGCACCAATAACACAATTACCACTGGGTGCAACAAGATGTACATTTCAGGACCAGATTCTGGTGCCCAAAATTACCATGAATTTTAGTGGAACTTTACTAAATTAGAGTTCCACAAGGTTGTCAGTCATTATTATCTGCAGTGCTTCAGAAGCAAAAGGTGAAGGGGCAAATTATACAAACATCCCTTCTCTGTAGCTAAGACACAGCCCTGACACTGGCCCAGTCAAGTATATCCCTTTTGCTGAAGCCTTTCAAGGTTTTCTTTATCAAATGGACTTTGTGCACTGGCATAGAAGCTAGCTAAGCACAATAACCTGCAATTAAAATTTCTGATCTCTTTGGATACATCCAGATAATAAATAATAAGGAAAAAGAGATCCTGCATATGAAAAATCACATCTTAAACTAGAGTGAATAAAGCAAACTCAATGGTTCTACTGAACAAGGAAAATGACTGGCCAAATATACTAATTGCCCTCAGGCAAGTGTAAATTGTATCTCCTTTTTGGTGCCTTCATAGTCCCATCCACTTAATGGCAAGAAAAGCTCTGTCTTCACAGATTGCTTCCTCCTTCTCCCTCTCCCCATCCTTTCCACCTTGTGAAAGCATACCAGATTTGGTTTGAGATCAGTTACAGGTTCATTTTGAACCTCATCAATGTCTTTACATGTAAAAAAATGATCACTGATGAAAGTACTAAGACCTGATCCAACGTTATTGACGTCAATGGAAAGATTCCCACTGACTTCGATGAGAGATAAATTTAGCCCCCAGGGACTATGAAAAATCAGCATTTAGTCACACTGGTTCTCAGCATACAAAACTCTCCTCTTGAAATAAATTGAAGCTAATGCTGAAGGTGTTTGCTTCCTTTAGGTGGACTAATGTAATTATGGTTTGAGTTCTCAGAGTCTCACAGGTGAACCCAGAGGGTGAGAGGAATTGAGTGAGAGAATATGCCTATTTTTAATGAGCTAAGTTACAAATATTTTGGATACATTATGGAATTATCATGCTGCTACACACAAACACACACATACACACAAACACACACACATACTCCCTGTTAAAACTACCTGTTCCCATTGATTGCCCTTGGATCTCTGCATATATATAAAGAACACTCTGGGATTAATATCATTAATGATACTTTAAAAAGCTTTTCCCATCTGCCTGATAAATATGTAAATTACAATTTGCCATAATAATTACAATGTGCATTTATAATTATTAAACATTGATTTCTACATAAATCTCATTTCAAATAAAAACAATGTATGGCACAGATTTGCAATCTACAGAGGATTTAAACCCAAGGCTGCAACTGCAGCTTTCACTGTGCTTATCATTTGTCCTCTCACCTACTTCACAAGTGCCTTCCCATGAAAGGAGTGCATGAATGATCATAACTTTCAGCCTCTTATCTTTCTTGGTTTATTCTTTTGGCTTTGACTGTACAGTAACTTGCCCAGATAATGAGAACAAAGTGTAAGCAAAATGAAACTGATAGACCTGCATGCAGTTTTAAAATTGATCTGCCTTAATTGCAATCACAAAAGCATTGCCTGAGCCCAAATCCTGACTGCTCTGCGGGCACGTGAGGCTGCTGATGAGGCCACCTCAGCAATGGGGGAAGATGCAGGGTGTCACTACACCCACCTGGGGTTCCCAAGTGGCATCAGTCCAGTGGAGAATGCTACCCATGGTAGGGTAGGGTCTATCTTCTGTGCAGTGACTCCTTGAAACAAAATGCTTACAGAGAGAGAAAAGCAGACTACACTATGCCCCTTCTCCAGAGCACGTCCTCACCACCAGGCTATAAAGTCAGGCACCATCTGGTTTACTCTCTAATTGGCTCACAACTTCAGCATAGAATAGCTTGAGTGGGAGACATCTAGAGTAAGATTCCCCAAACAGCAGAGATGATCAGTTTGTGGTTAGATCATTTCTCCTCAGAAAGAGGAAACATGTTTCACCCCATTCAGCCAGAGGTGAGAACCCAACTCAGCTCCTTCCCTCCAGACCGAGTGTTCTCACTGATGGGGCTTTATTAAAAGACCAGCTCAAACCCTTATCTAAGTTTAGAAGGGAAGTTTGGGGCTGTGAATGTGCCGATCACGGTGATGCTCAACTCTGCACTGCAGATTAGATGGTAAGTAGGAGATATGGAGACATTATTTTCACCATGCCCAGCCTCTTTCTGTGGAACTCGGTTTTAGTCCTTCCACATTGGAAATATTAATGAAGCAGATGAAGATAGCACTATGAAGCAGATGAAGATAGCACTGCCAATGGACTGGGAGCTGGGAAATGAGAGGGCTCCTTATTCACCATCTTCATGATTTCGGATAACCTGATGATTTTCTTTCTGTTCTGTTTCCCAATATGCTAAAAGGGATAATAGTATTTTGTGTTCTAGGGTGAAGTATCTGAGATTCCCAAATGGAAATAATGGAAAAGGGTGCCGTATTTTATTTTTATGTCTAATTTTAATTAGCACTCCAACAGGCCTTTTGTTGCTGGATGCTCTCTTGCTGCATTATTATCTTACTTTTACTATCCAATGTGTGTGTTGCAGTAGTATTTAGCAGCCCCAGTAAGGATTCTGATGTGGTTTTAATATATGCAAGAGTTTTATATTGAGCTCTAAAAATGATGACAATATTTCAACTGTCAAATAGAAGCCCAGATTCAGCACAGCAATTAAATACATGCCTAAATAGTCCCTGTCCAAAAACCTTGCATAACTTAAGACTTGTTGTTAATGAAGATTTCTCTTAGCCTCCATAAACATTAGAACTTGTTCCTGCAGAATTATATTTATTCTAACACATTTGGGATGAGAGCACCTGGCAAGGTATAATATTGTGGTCTTTTGTCAGGAACTCTATTTTGGCAATTTTCTCAAATGTATAGGCTCATCAATTAATTCATTACAGATCTTTGAAGAAGAGTAATTACTGTTATTTTTTTTAAAAAACCCAAAGTTTTAGAAGTTTAGTAGATCCTGACTTATTTCCCACAAAAAGAAAGTGTAGTTCAATACTATTTAAATCTATCTAGGTTTTATTTCCCATAAATCAGTGCTGATCAAAGTAAAACCTGCTTTACCATCCCACTTTGAAGAGACAGATGTCTGTTATGTTCTGGAGGGAATGGTAGTTTCCTTGCTAGTGCAGAAATATTTCTTTCCCTTACATAAACCAAGATGTTCCACATTGTATCAGAAAAAAAATGTTAAATGTTTAATTAAGTCTACTTCCAAGTTACATCCATGTTGTGACCCAGGTAGGTATCAGGCTGGCACTAGCACAGCCTGGCACTCTATTTTGAACTTACAGCTTTGCCTGGTGCTTCAGAAGGAGTTTTGCTCGAATTGGGATTGCAGGATCCATTCTACGACTTGCTTGGAAACCATAAACTAGGCTCAATGTTATGCTTCTTGGCTTTAGTGAGTCTGGATCTGTTAGTACCATTTAGACTCTCCTCCACTTTAACTAGTCAGATAAATCATCAGCTTCGTGGCTGCTGGAGAAAGTACAGATATGCCAGAGTAACCCAAACAAACCATGGAATCCAACCAGCTATAAATTGGCATAACTGCTTTAATTTCGTCACCCGAAGATTTGGCTTGGGATGGTTTAGCTTGATATTTTTTTGCTGATAATTTATTTTGTGAACAAAGTGTTAGTATGAGGCAGAGAGAAGATGTAATTGGGCAGGCAACATTTAAATTTTCCAGGTCATTTTTAACAGGTGATTTGTGCTTTGTGCAAAAGTGGATGTTTAGGCTCCAAAATGCTCTCAACAATTTCCTTACTGGTCTGTACAATCTCTTGAACTCAGGCTGTAAATCAGCCTTGTGTTAGGCTGAGAGTGTTTACACACTGTTTTATTTGAAGAGTGAGAGGGTTAAACATGTCCTGAAGTGGGGGTTTGTTTCACAATTATTCCAGATCACTACAACTTTTATTTAATATAACATTATATTATAATATAATAATAATATACAGTATAACATAAAATAAAGTTTTTAATGACTGCTTTGAATCCTTAAAATATACATGCATTTTTATGTTTCATCACCAGCTTGAATACATGTTTAAACACTACCCTTTCCTTTTTTTAAAAATCCCTGTTGTACATATTTTTACACAAGGTGGTGTAAAAGCAGCATTCCCGGCCACAGCACCTTGCCACTTAGAAGGTCCCAGCACACTGATGCAGCTTCTCCCCCATCATGGGTGTTCCTACCACAGGGTATTGGTAGGACAGAGCCATGGGCCTTCTCTCTGAATTTATTCCTATTAACCGAGTAACAGGAGAACTTCAGCATCCTTTGATTTCTTGACATAATCTATTCATTGAATCTTACTTACTGGTGAATGTGCCTGCCCTAAACGGGCTGCTTACAAAACCTGGGGGGGTATGATCACCTTCTTCTATTACCCTATCCCAAGACTTGTCCTTGTCTCTCACAGCACCTGTTGCACATCTCCCAGAGCTCAACAGACTGGGTGAAATTTAGTGGCCAGAGGCAATGAGATGAAATGAGCTACCAGTCACCAACTATTATCATCATGGTGACTGCTAGCACCATGCATTGTGCTAACAGTCATTAGTCAGCATAGTCATCACCTATTTCCCAAATCCCCTCTTTAGTCAATACAGGAGTCTTTGCCCTCAACTCTTAATTTCAGTGCATTTTGTCCCCAGTCCTCCTTTCACGTCCCCACGTGAATTCTGGAACTCCAGTTGAGCTGCACTTCATTTGCACTAATGAAGAGAGTTGAGCTTTGAGTCCCAGTTCTCAGAGACGTTTGGCCTAACATCCATTTACACTTATGTGATAGACACCTAAATATCTTGCAAGGTAGGAGGGGTAGGCATTCTCTCTTGGCTATCCTTCCTTCTACTATGGCATGGATTATTTTAGACTTTACATGTATACCTTCTTCTCACTGTGGTCTGTGAGGCCACATTTCCATCGATGTAAGCATTAAACCAGCAGCAGGGTTAGAGCAAGCCCTAATTTTATTACAGTTTAATAGGGAAACAGATTATGTTAAGTGGGAGGTCAGCAACATATTTTTGGAGCACAAAGTTCACCCAGTACACATCCCTTCCTTATACTGGAATATTTATAGTTTGCTTGGTTTACACTGGAAATATCCCTTCTGTGAACTTCTCCTGAGAGTTGTTCAGGAGAAAGATGGCATGCAAAACCTCAAACACAGCCATTAGCCACATGAGACTCCTTATCAAACTCTCCTGTGATGGATTAGAACGACAGCTTTGGAGTGGACAAACTGTAGTAACTTAAAGCAAAAAAATCCTGAGCTCCTTTAGACAAAACCCTTTCCCAAGGCTATAAAACACCCTGGCACCCAGACCCTGTATGTGCTGCAGTGAGCAACCTTCATGCTCCTATGCACCTCGAAGTTTTGTTTCTGCAGGGGTGCTCAAATTCATCTGCTACCCAGATAGGGACCTTCCTCAGGACTGTGTCCAGTGGGGTCCTGATACTTAATCTTTACCTAGGTCCTCAAAGGTATGTGATTTCTGATCGTGCCTATCCTGTGCAATGGGAGTGAGCATCTGCACTGTGTAGTCATGCCTTTCTTTCAGAGACCAGGTGCCTTTTGGGCACTTGCTTTAAAGGACTGAGAACAGGGCTCCATTTCTGCTCTTAAAAGATTCTTGGGTAAAATCTTCAAGCAGCCCTAGGAACAAGAACTAGTAAGCGTCTCCTTCTGAGCCGACTGTCCTCTCTCTATTTTCTGCACAGCCTCAGCAAGAGGGTGCTCCTGTCCCCAACAACAACCTCCCAGATCAACAGAAGTATGAGATTAAACCTCGTTTCATAGTCAGTGGAACTGAACCTGGTTTTAACACGTCCCTACTGAATGCTTAAACAAAGCAGCACCACCTCATCCTTCCACCGTTTGCAACAAAGGAGTGATGCCTTGCTAAACGAAAAAGAAGAGGCCAAGCTCAGGCAGGGATCTCTGGTTTGTGTCTCTCAAGAGGACAGAGGTGCCTCCCTACAACACGAGGGTCAAGTGGACCCCCATCTGCTGCTGTGGAGGCTGAGTTGCTCCTTGCACACCTTGGTGGCTGATTCAACAGGCTGAAATCTTTTAGCTGAGAATCAAGTACTGTAAGACAGGGGATGTAGAAGTTAAGCATTGCTGTGACTAGATTTGGTGTGGCTGTGGTTTTATGGGAATTCTGTTGGTTCCTGAGCCTCTTCAGTAGTTTACATTATACAGTTAAGACCAGCAATTATTAACAACATGTGAGAAACCACTTTGCTTTCTCCTGTGATGATCCAAGTGCACCACCATCAGGGACAACTCTTCTAGAAAGCAGTGGGGAAATGTTTGGACAGGAGAAAGTCTCAATGCTTCCATAACCATCTATTTTGAACTTGTAATGTGACAGAACTATCATGTTTCTGCACTCATTTTCATGAGTGATTTAGCAAAGTTCAGTGCATCTTGTAAACTAAAAGCATATTTTCATCCCAAAGTAAAATACTTCTTAGTTTTGAATTTTTCTGAAAACATCAAGTTCATGTTGACAGAAAAAATGAAATGTACACATTAAAAAAAGTTCATCTCTTCCTTGAAACATGCCACATTATTCTAAAATAACCATATTCATCACTGCTGACACTCAAAGCGTTAAAGTAAGAATTTCTGTTTCCTACTAGAAAATACAGCCACTCAAGCAGGTAATCACAGCATTGGAGTGCTTTATTCTGTTAAGTTGGATATAAGCTTGTTTTATAAGCTACTTTGCCTATCAAATAACAATAAGTCCCTTAACATAAACACCACTGCAGTTTTATTAAGCGAATGAGCAATTACTACTTTAGGGTTGTGAGTTTTTTCTTTACTGTAAACAAGTGAAAGAATTTGGAAATCCAGACCTTGAAACACTTTCATACATGCTTAACTTTAATCGTGAATGTCCAGTACTACTCATATGTATAAATTTGAGCACATACATAGATGTTAGCAGCACTGGGCTCTAACATAACACAAAATCTAATGTCTAGCTTTTCAGTGTTAAAAATTTTAAATTCATTTTTCTAAGAGAAATCATTCTATGTAACATACAAAAATATCTATCCAACCTTATCTATTACAATAAATAATGTTTCTAAACATACTCAGAGACCTATGAGGGACCTGACACACAGCCACAGAGAAGAAACCGTTAGAGGGCTACTGAGGGAGAAAAAATTTGCAAAACTCTTGTTTTCTGGCAGCACATCCTCTGGTGCAGGAGCTTACCCTCACTTAGCAGAATAAAGTCTCAGCTTCAAGGTTGACTTCAGTGACTTTCCTACAGAGGAAATCTCTCCATGGAGGCATTTAACCTCCCTGCACTGCCCATGGGGAAAACCTAGGAGCTCTCTCTGACCAGCTCTTCTTGTGCCAGCCTGCAGATGGGAAAGGCCAGGTCCCCCCACAGTGAAGCTGCCTGTCTGCCTTCACCCTGACTCAGCCCTCCTCAGCCCATGAGCACATGCTTGGGAACCACAGTTATCCCAAACAGCACTATTTGCCATTCATTCAAGGGTTTCCCTGAGTATTTAATAACACAGCTCATGTTCCTGGCAGGTCTGCTCACCTTTACCATGGTAGTGGCCTAACACTAACATCCCTGCTTCAAAATCCTTCGGCAGCCAAAGGGAAGGCTCCGTGTGGTCTCCTGTCTGTCCTGTGGTGGGATATAGCAGCAGCCCATGCTGCTCCATCCAGACCATGGGAAGACAATGCCACCAGGGTCTCATCCAGATAGGGAATGGGATGAAATTCTTTTCATTGCTGTTGGCATGGATATGTACTTCCAATTCTGTTTCCTGCTGCTAATTCAGAGTAACGTTATAGGTTATCACCAAAATAGCTATTTTTATTATGGGAACACTGGGCCTTATTACAAGATATACAACCTCTGAAAACTCAAAAAAAAAAAAGAAAAATAATATAAGCTAATTTTTCTCTAATTCAGAAAATAAGCTAAATCTTGATAGATCTGTTTAATTCTATATGCTTTCTAAAGCCACAAGAGTTTTCTATACTGAATAATTGTCTCTGAACATTTTATTTTGGGAGCTTAGCTTGAACAACAACCTAATAACAACAAAACCCAACCAACCAGTACGGGCAAGCAGTACCTGTAAGATTTTATCAGTTACTTCCAGAAAACAACCCTTGGTGCCTGTTTCATTCTGCTATTTTAAGTTAATTTGCAAAGCTCTGACAAGGAACAAAGGTTAAATACTTGGAATTTGCACAGGTTGTATGTCACTGCAGAATGCTAAATAAATGTTTTAAATACATGGTAGTTCCTCCAAGAAGAAAAAAAGGTGGGGCATGGGTGCAGCTGCCCTTAAGATCATTATAAGAAAATTCCTCTGGAGCCAAGTGGGAAAGCTGGAGTTAGAAATGCAGAGCATTGCAAAGGTACTGCTTTCAATACTGTTTCATTAGGGGACTCCATGCAGGCATGGAGCTGAGCAGAACTGTTTTACAAACATCTCCTCTTATGTGTTACTCTAAGGAGTAACACCTGAAATGCACCTGAAGTACAGGAACCTGCTCTGGTAATACTGGAAGTACATTTTAGCGACTTGAGCTGAGGGTTGAGCTTTGGTAGTTAGGGATATTTGTAATTAAAAGCAGTGGAAATAGATGTAAATCCAGTGGCACAGCATGCTGCAGGGGTGGATATTTGTAGTTATAAAACTACGGTCTTGGATGAGCTTATAGCAAATCAGATTAAATTTAAGACTGCTAAATTGTGCTATGGGAATTTATTTCTGTTGATGGGGCTTGGACTGTTCTGTTTATGTTTGGTTTGGGTTTCGCTGCCTCATTTTATCACCATGTGTCAAATGCATTCAGGCTGGTCGTTGTAGTAGCAGTTGGCATGCAAAGCCATCTCCACCAAGCAGGTACATGACATCTCCTAGTAAGATGTGGGCAAACTGAAGGAAACAGGTCTACAGTTTCCCCACTGTCATATAGCATGAAAACCACAGCAGAGAAAACAGAAACCCTCCAAGTCCTGACTCTCCAAGCAAATGGGGAGTGTTGTCAATGCAAGGTACTGTGGCAAACCTTTCCTCCTTCAGCTTTCCTCAGCCACAAACAACTTCTTTCCCAGTTCTGGTCCTCATCCAGCTCTGAGCCTGCCAAGTGTCTGGCCTCAGCAGAATTCTTTGAGTATGTCTCCTGGAAAACGTAGTTTCTGCTAACAGTCCTGCTATCAGCACTATTTTTCTGCATTTTACTCTCTTTCCCACTGTATTAAATGTGTTATTTTCTAGGGAAGTTGTTAACTGGTTATTTTCAGTTCTAGTACTCTTGAAAATTGTAGTAGGTTTCAGCTGATAATTCAAAATTAGATTTCTACCTTCAAGGCTAATCCTAAAACAGTCTCAGTTCTTATGAAACCAGTGATGTTCTGGGTGCTCAGCACAGTACTGAATAAGGCCTCATCGGAAGGATATCCAGCCAAAATTGATAAACTTATAAATACAAAGTGCCCCAGTTTCATTCAAGAGCTACTTTCAAACAAACAAACAAAACTCAGAAATAAATTAACCTATTTCACAAAGTCCTTTTAAAAAATCCTGAGAAGTCAGTAATTTCTAAAAATTTCAGGGAACACTTGAATCAGGTCATGACCATTAAGGTTTCATTTTATTTTTATTGTTTTTTCACATGGTTTATACATTTTGTAGTTACCTTTTCTGGTATTTATTGAGACCATATTCATTGTAATCCTTCTCTGTACTACTGTCACTAGACTCACAGGCATTTTTATTACACCATGGTAACACCACTTAATTTTGCCTTATCCTTATCAGTTTTCTGCTTTCGTGTTATTCCCATACACACAGTTCAAAGTATTTGTGAGATGACCTCATATTTTTTTGTTGTTGTTTCATTTTGCTCTTGTTTTCCTGGCTGAGAGGATGTGTGTCACTTGTGTTTTGAAATGAACTCTGGTAAATACAGCTGCTTCTTGAAAAGATCACTGCTCCCATTTGAGCACGACTTTGCCATAAATATGCAAGTGGGAAGAAAACTATGAAGACTTGTTGTGTGAACTACCCACGGGCTCAGACTTCTCCCCGTTCCAGCACGCTGCTGCTTCTGGATCCTTCCTTGCAGAGCACCCGACCTACCTCACAGCCCTACATGACACCAAGTGCCAAAGAAGGGTAATTGTATTATAAGACTTTTTAATTCCCCAACTTACTTCAGCTGTTATCAGCAGCTGGTTACTTCAGCTAGCTGATATGCCTCGGTGTCTTGTAAACATTCGGTCTAGTACTGTGCATTACTCATAGCTGGAAAATCACTTTGACTCCTGTAACATAATTATGTTAATGTCAAATGAGTCACAGGGAAACAGAAAACTTCTATGAGAGCTGCACCTTAGTGCCAGTTTCTGAATGCTCCCGTTGGCATGATAGAAGTAGGTTAGGGGACTTAGGGGGGAAAAAACAACTTTTGTTTAATGAGTGATGTGAAATTATGATAATAATGACTCATAAGGATGACAATCGAACTTGGATTCACCGGAACATAAAATTGATAGAGAATATCCTGCCTGATTATTTATAAGAGTGAGAATGAAAAATACTGAATTTTTAAAGAATTACTTTCCCAGGAAAACTTCACAGATATCTTTCTCACATAAGCAGCTTTTCACATTCATTATTTAGTGCCAACGGCAGTAAGTGATTTACTTAAATTGATATCTTAATTAGGATACATTTCAGAGTCAATCCCCTCTGATGTTTTATTAATTTTCCCTCTTTCTTTGTTTAGTTAGGGCAATTGATCATGTAGGAAAAAATACCCAACACCCTTTTAGCTCACTTTTGGATCATAATGCAAAAAGCTGGAAGCCCTTTCACAAGCCAAAAGTTCTCATAGCAGATCTCACCCCAACTTAAAGCAGATGAAGGGCCAGGAAGAGCATTTCATTCCACAGGGGTATACATACACCTGTGACACACTGAGGGCTAAGCTGCAGCACATTTTTGTCTGAAATATACAGAGGCAAGTTACTCTGGTATTTGCCTACCAGGACTTTACATGCTCAAACATATATCACTATTCCCACATGCCAGCCTGATGAACAAGATATACCATCTGAATGGAAATGGAGGCTTTTTTTCCCAGATCGTTCTTGGAACACAAGAGTTTTAGTATTCAGACAGATTCCACTGTGCTATTCAATAAAATGGCTCAAAACTAAACAAAAGACAAAAGCTGGTATGAAAATCATAACCAGGTAATTTCAGGCAGGAAAAAAAAGAATCATTGGGGGTAATAAAAATCTGTTGATAAGTAACTGCATTTACATTAATATCCTAGTTGAGAAGGAGACAAGACTTACTTTTCTCTGGGAGCTCCATCTCTCTGACCATTTCCCCTTCATCTGCTGACTTCTCATCCCATGCCTTTTCTGACTTCTCTCCACTTATCCCAGAAACTCTTAATAAATTAAATCTCACATGTCCCATAAGAAACCAACTGTTGTTACTAAATCGAGTGGGAATATAAGGTCATGTCATAGGTGACTAAGTACACCCCAGATTTCCCTACGAGCCATGATCTAAATATGATGCTACAGCATCATCTCGACCTTATACTGAGTGAGGGGCTTTATTTCAGAGCACATCCCTGGTCCAGAGATAACCTACTATGGACAACACCTGCAGTTTGAAGCCCTCAGCTCTTCCTTGAATTATAATTGTGTTTTATCATGTTGAGCATGTTAATGCCTAACATATTATACAGTAGAAACCTGTACTGTCAGATATGGGGTTCCTGTATTTCACATAGAAATGTATAGAAAATGCCAACAACTTTTTTTTGAAATGTACAGAAAACGCAAAGAGGACTATTTTCTTCGTAAATTAGAGGGTTTTTTTTAATGGGCTGCGTTTGTAGTTTGCCATACAGAGGTGGACAGACGCTGC
>NW_008667198.1:625-2397 GCF_000695815.1 Acanthisitta chloris | reverse complement strand
CCACAGCCATACCCAGTGTGCCCAGCCCCATGGGCTGGGCACAAGCCCCTTTGGGTCCCCAGCTTGCTCCCCACCACCCCTCCAAGCCATGACCCCCCATACAGGTGCTGCTGACCACCACAAAGGTGGTGTCCAGCAGGACGGGGCCAGCCCAGCAGCTGTAATTGCCCGTGGCTGGCAGGTCCAAGCCGAGGATGGTGAGGGTCTGGCCTTCGGGCACCAGTTCGACCATGGGGTCTGGCTCCCCATTCAGTGTCCAGGTCACGTGCTGCTCCAGGGTGTCACATCGCACCACCACATCCTCATTCAGCTTCCCCACCTGGACTAGAGGTGAGAAGCAGAGCCTGGGGTCAGAGACAGGCTATGGTGGAGGCAGCTTGTCCCTGACACCACCATGGGGCTGGCCAAAATCCACTTGGCCCTATGCACCACAGTCATCCTGCCCCGTGGTCCTCACCCTGCTCCTGCATCTGAAATCCATCCTTACCTGCTCCATCCATCCCCCCACATCCATCCCCTCAGTCCCTCACCCCATGCCCACCCTCTAACCTCCCTACCCCCCAGCAGAGTTGTCCTGACCCCTATCAGAGAGATAGGGGTGGCCCTTGCTCCCTCTGGTCACTGTGTGCTCCCTGCAGCCCCCCACCAGGGGGTCCCCCCTTTGAGGCCTCCCCTGTACCCGAGGGGCAGCACTCACACTTTGGGGGGAAGGCAGTCAGGGAGTCTGCAGGCCCAAGGCACAGCACCAGCACCATCAGCACCAGCATCTGGGAAGGGAAGGGGAAGGGTAGCTCTGGAGTGGGGGTTTGACATACCCTAGGTGAGTGGTATTGCCAGCAGGGCCAGCAAGAGCAGAGCCCTCAGCCCTGGGAGCAGCACCCTCAGAGCAGGACCTCCTCCAGAGCACCTCCACCAAACCATCCCGAGACCCCCCAACCCTCCCAGGCAGTGCCTACCTCTGCGCGTGCTGCTCCAGTGGGCTCGGCAGGGCCAGGGACTGAGGTTTTATAGCGGTCTGGACTCCGTGGGGCTGCCCAAGATGCAGCCACAGCAGCAACAGTTCTCAGAAGCAGAGAGCTCCTGGGTGGGACCCAGCTCAGCCCCTCACCACCCACCCACGGGACTCACCGCTGGTACTTCCCAGGGTGGGGGGCACCAGGCACCCACTGCCCTGCTCTGACCGCTGAAGGATGGGTCTCCCCAGGAACAGGTGGGCGAGGGGCAGTGCCATTTTTCCAGCTCTCCCAGAGGGGTCCTGAGCCCCCACACTGGCTGAGGATCTGCACATCACCGTGTGCTACACGGACCCTCTGCACGGGGGACGAAGGAACCATCAGCACCCCGTCCCAGGGGTGTGGAGAGTGGCAGCACGGGGCTGGGCTCTGCTGGAGGGACTGTGGTGGGTCCTCAGGGAGAGGGTCCCCACCGAGGCTCAGGACGCTGCCCCCAGCCTGGCACATGTTGCCTTGCCCCTTCCCTCCCCTCCTTGGGCCACCTCGTGTCCCATGGGATGCTGTGCAGAGACAGAGGTCACTGTAGCTACCAGCTGCCCCTCTGCCATCCCCACCAGTGTCAGTCCAGGGCAAGGGGACGGGGCAGACCCCTGCCCCAGGGAGGGGAGCACACTGCGCCTGCTCATGCACTTTCTGGGGTTCCTAGAAAGCAAAGGGGAAGTGGGGACTTCAGGGAGGCTGCAGGAGGCTGGGAGAAACCAGTCCTTGCCTTTCGAGGTACTGTGGCCGGGGGAACGGCAGGGGAGGATCCGCGGTCCT
>NW_008667198.1:0-611 GCF_000695815.1 Acanthisitta chloris | reverse complement strand
CGGCAGTGGAGCCTCCGTGTCCCTTCCTGAGCAAAGCAAAGTCCCCGTGTGTGGGCTGCGGGGAGAGAAGGAGGAGTCAGGACCTCTGCCCACCCCCAGCATTGGCTCAGCCCTTGGCTGTCGTGCTGGGATGCCACAAGAAAATTGGACCCTGCTGAAAAGCCACAAGGGACTCCAGCGCTGGACATGGGGCACTGGCAGGGAAGGGAAGGAGGGGGGGCACCTTGCCTGGGTTCCTTGCTGGGCACAGCTTCCCCTTGGATTCTGCAGAAGAACCACAACCACAGAGGGGAAGCCCCATGCAAAGGCCAGGGCTACCCTCAGCATGTCAGCACAGTCAGGAGCAAGGCCAGGGATTCCTCACGGCCAGAAACCCCCTGGCGAGGAAGGATCAGGGAGAGACCCCACACTTGCCAGACCCCTCTGCAGCAGTGTTCCTGGGCAGGACAGATCCCACCCCAGCCAGACCCTTCAGCTGCAGTCAATGACAAGGCCAGGAGTAAAGGTCACAAAACTTTATACAGGAGGGACCCGTGCGTGGCCCCTCAGATTCTGGGCGTGAGGGACAGGCGGTGCCCCTGGCCCTACCGCCCCCTCAGGGAAAGATGGGT
>NW_008667197.1:0-432 GCF_000695815.1 Acanthisitta chloris | reverse complement strand
TGCAAAAAAGACAGATGTGGTTGGCCTGACTTTTGCAACATTACATCTGTCAATGGCTTTTAGTAGGAAGTATGGGTACCCTAGATTTCATAAAAGTAGCAACAAAGGGCAATCTTATACAAGTAGTTATTTTACTCTTGAATGTAATATAGCTCTATCAGACAAATTACTTTGTCTTGTACCATTTCCTTATATTGGGCTTATATCCTTTGTCTGTGTCTGACTAGATGTGATATGAATTGATAAAATCCTACCACAAGCAAAGCCATAGTAGTACAAGTTATTTTGAGCCTTTAGGTTAGCCCATGGCCACCATCTACCTGCCTTTCTGACAGCAAGTTGCAGCCACATGCAGTACATTGCACTATCCAGAAATAAAAAATAAAGTATGTATTGTCTGGGGAGAGAGTGGTTGGAGAGCAGCCAGGCAGA
>NW_008667196.1:0-5512 GCF_000695815.1 Acanthisitta chloris | reverse complement strand
ACACCTGTCTCTCAAACCGAGACAATGGGCTTAGACTGTTTTCTCCCAGCTTGTTAGAACTGGTAAAGACAGAGTCAAAGGATGATGTATTTTGTCACTTTCTGTTACAGCAACTACTGTTTAACTCCTGTGGCTGGTAGACTGTATCCATCAGACTTTGATCACTGTAGAGACAGACAAGTTATTTAAAAATCAAAAGCTATTAAAATGCAATTAAGGATCAGCCAAAACCTGAAATCTCTATACAGAATTTAACTGTATCTTTCATCTATTTAGTTTGACATTTCTCCAAATTCTTTGAAGTTTCAAACCAAAGAGTTCCCAGCCACTGGAGCCACATAAGGCTGCAACAATTAAAAGTAGTCTACAGCTGCATAGGAATCCAACATACACCACCTTAGATAATCACTGCGAAGAGCAAACAAGTTCAAAGGAAAAATGCCAGAAGAGTACCAGTTCTAGTACATAATTTACATTAGATATACAGTTTGTTTTAAACCCTTGCATGTTCAATAGATCAACTCATACAGTGAGGTCAGAAGAACCTCAACCTATCACAGCCACACAGTCTAACCAGCAGGTACTAACTCCTGGATATGCTTCATAACAGTGTATTATAGTCTTGCTTGGAAGCTTATTTAGGCTCTGCTTTAATTCCTTGTCAGATAGCATCCTTCTCAAAGCACCACTTTACTATCTACATCTTGGGCCTACTGCAAACAGAAGTCTACTATTAGGCAGGTGAGATTAACCTTTATTAAAATATAGACTTAAACAGAACTACATGGAATTTGAACTGAATAGAAGCTTCAGAACATGCATTAAGTGTCTTAATTTGGTGGTGGCATGTCAATTATCTCATCCAGGGTAGCAAGGAAGTCAGTAGTTGATTGCAGCAAGTCTGGAAGTTAAAAAAAAAAAACAAATCAGTTTCTCAACCTCAATTTACACTAACAACATAAGCTAGCTCCCAGTGCCTCCCAATCCCACCTACCTGATCGGTTTGCAATGCACTGCACAAGACTGCTCAGTGTGCTGCTTTTTGCTGGGGTAATATTCTTTCCAGCAGCTAGTATATGTTTTAGATTTGTGCTGCAAACAGTGGTGATAATTCAGGGATGTTTTAGTTATTGCTGAGTAGTGCTCACACAGTCAAGGCCTTTCCCGCTCCTCACTCCAGCAGTGAGCAGGCTGGGGGTGCACAAGGAGCTGGGAGGGGGCACAGCCAGGACAGCTGATCCCAAATGGCCAAAGGGATCAGCTGTCCCAGACCATATGGCATCATGCTTAGCATATAAAGGTAGGGAAGGAAGAAAGGAAGGAGAGACATTTGGAGCTATGGCATTTATCTTCCTAAGTCACCGTTACATGTGATGGAGCCTGGCTGTCCTGAGGATGCTGAACACTTGCCTGCTGATGGGAAGCAGTGAATGAATTCCTTGTTTTGCGCGCATGCATGACCCTTGCTCTGGTTATTAAACTGGTTTTATCTCAAACCCATGAGTTCTCACATTTTGTCCTCCAATTCCATTCCCCAGCTCACAGCAGGGAAGCAAGTAAGCAGCTGTGTGGTGCTCAGTTGCAGTTGGGTTAAGCCATAACTCAGCAACATCCCTTTGAGACCACTACCTGTACTATGAGAGTTCAGCAGTTGCATTCAGCTTGACTATATACCAAAAGCTGTTAGATACAAATGTGCTGCTCTGGTAGTTAGGACAGCAACAGCAAATCATTAGCCAACTGGCTTCCCTCCCAAACCACTCATGAGCACTGTGTTTCCACTTACTGGATTCCCATGAAATCTCTTCAATCTTCACAGGTGATGGAATCATGTTCATACATTTGTCATATGTCCTTTCAAACACCATGAGAGGAACACCACACAGGTCGATATTGCTGACTTTGTGCTCCTCAGGAAGATCAAAAGTCTCAAAGTCTGTTTGAGAAAGATAGATTGTAAGTGTGCAGTGCCCTAGAAAGCAGCAAATTCTCTTAGATTAAACAGGAGCAGGTCCAAAACAACACAACAGTCCCCTCTTATAGGGTATTTATTTGTAGTTACACCTTAGTTGCCCATGAAATCCCATACACCAACACTTATCAAAAGACTGGACTTCATAACTGCTAATGTAAAGCAGAAGCTTTCACTAACTTCAGCAAGCACAACATCTATGTGTCACCCACACTGAAGTTGTCTTTGGCATGGTATTTTTCACACACATCCACATGAAGAGGAAAGCTTTAAGGACACACTTTGAGGGATTGAGTCTGCAATGGACTGTCCTACGAACAGCTTTAGAAGCTCCATCTTCAACTATTATACACAGCAGTAGGAATCTCTTCAGTTACAGATTACCATCCCAGCACACATTCAGCAGTCCATTCTTCAGTACTACTTTTGTACTCCTTTGAATACTAATCTACTAGCCACTATTTAGTGAATTAAGAGGCTGAAGCATAAGTACTTAGAACTAGTTTCCTGACACCACAATAATGGATTCAGACTAACATCTGTGGCACAACTCTCACAGTTAGAAATACTTAAACAAGCACCTTTATGTTTCAAGAAAGGACTCAGGAGAAATGGCTTGTGTGCCACAATAGCTTGAGCAAAGTCTTACAACAATGTCAACACTTGTGAAAACTTTACTGTTCAGTTTAATAACCACACCAATGGTTCTTACCTCGAGGATCATAGGGAAACATATTTTCTATTTCTGGCCAATGTTCTTCAGCCACTGAACTGCACTTTTCTACTCCAGCCTTTCCAGTAGTCTTAAAAAGAGGAAGTCACATTATTTGAGCTACTGTAGTACCTTCATAGTGGCTTTCCTGTGCTATTCACATCTACAGACAAGCATCCTGACATACCATCCCCACTTAGGCCTGAATTCTAATACCTTCAACACAAATAAGCTGGAGGTGAGCAAATGTTTCAGCTGAGTTTATGTAATGCAGTATTGTACATGGTGGCAACAAACAACTGCATTGGAACATTTAACCTCATATTAAGCTCCTAATACTTAACACATGAACAAGACATTAACTCAGACTATTTTATCTAAAGCTGATAACATGGGATAAAATGTTTCTAAAATCATGGGAGTTAAAGTAAGCCTTAGTGGCAAGCTAGCTGAAGTAGGCCTCAGTGGCAAGGTAGCTAAAGTAGGCCTTAGTGGCAAGGTAGCTAGAATAGGTCTTAATGAGAAGAGTGATTATTATCTTAGCAGGTCGATGTGTACCTGTGCAAGTACACCCGGGTACCTATCTGTACGTACCCCCTAAATAACAGATAATTATACCACCATCATGGAAAAGGGGGTTCAAACTCATGCTCGGGTGAAATACAACAATGATGGAAGGGGGACTGAAACTCATGCTTGGGTGAAGCATAACAAGGGTGAAAGAGAACTCGAATCATGCTTGGATGAAATCAATAGAACAATAGCAAAGTAATGATTAACATATGATTATACCATGGTTATGTAAGAGAAGAGTATAAAAATGTATCCATCTCAGAACCATGTCGGAGTCAGATTTGGGTCTGTACCCCGACTCCCAGAGCTCTTCAATAAAAGCACCCATATAATCATTCCGTGATTATGTGTTTTCTACGCTAACAAAGCCACTTATTTATCATTAGGCACCCTCTAAGCTGTGCCTAGGTAGGTGCATTGCTTTGGGCTAGGATAGCTATTTTTCTTCCTAGTAATCCATATGAGACTATGTAGTAATCCATATGAGACTATGTTTTGGATTCCCAGTGAAAACAGCATTGATAACACAGCTGGTTTAGCTATTGCTGAACAGTGTTACACAGAGGCCAAGCCTTTTTTGCTTCTCACAAACCCACCATGAGCAGGCTGGGGGTGCACTAGAACTTGGAAGGGGGCACAGCCAGGACAGCTGACCCCAACTGCCCCAAGGGATATCACATACTGCATGACATCATGCTCAGCAATGAAAACTGATGGGGAAGTACACCAGGGCAAGAAATTGGTCTTTGTTTTCTTTGAAATTTTTAATTATTAATTTGTCTTAATCTCAGCCCATGAGTTCTCACTTTTACACTTTCAATTCTCATCCTATCAAGGGGAAAGTGAGGGAACAGCTGTGTGGTGTTTAACCTGCCAGGGTTAAGCCACTACAATAGGTAAATGATGCATTCCCCTTCATGTAAGTGTGCTGTACTCACTTTGTTTGCAGTGCAAGGCTGATTTTTCTGCTTTATCTTATCCATCTTGCTCGAGACTCCTTTAGCTCTATTCACATTCCCAAGAGCCTTTCTGACAGAGTGAGATGCAACTGGAGAGGTACTGATTGATTTTTTAGGAAGTGGTGTATTAACCTGTGTTTTTTCAGATAAGCCTTTTGCTAGAGGGGAGGAAGAAAAGCAAACCTGAACACCATATCAACCCTGAAGTTTGATTCAGTAAGTGCATATGATGAAAAACTAGTTGTCATAAAAATCACTGTTCACCACTTATAACACATGAGCACAAGCCATATGTATCTCTGACAACAGCACAGGGTTATTTTCATTGTTACAGTAATTAATGAGCCTACCAGAATTGGTTAGGTAAGTAGATACACATGAATAAAAAACTACTAGCATTGAAAACTGAAAAACAAAACATGATAACCCTTCCCTTAATCCCTCAGGGCAATATATACGCACAAGATCCTGCAGGGAATTTTTGCTGATTCTTAGTAGGACCAACTTCACCATTCTCTGGATCAACAAAGATCAGCGTTGCCATCTTCAGGTTGATGAGACCACCCTGTAAAGTCTGTACAGGAAGAAGAGGAAGTCATTCTTGTGATTTCTTCCAACACAGCACACTTTTTTAAGCAAGCCACACTAAAGACACCACAGTTGTCATGCCCTGGTTCCCAGAGGAGAGGGAACAAGCCCGTATTTCACACCGTTATAGAGCAGCTTAGCTACAGACCCTCATTTTTGAGGGCACCCTTAGCTCATGTGGAAGGCTTATAGTCCCAAAGGAGCTTGTGTAAGTCTGGGAAGCTACAAGGTGTCACCAGCAGTCCCACACGCAAAGTTCCCATACCCTTAGATGTTTGCCACTTCTCTGTAGTGTTCAACTGCTTCCTCAGGACAAAAAAAGAGATTATCTCCCAGCTTAGCTCAACGCGTAGCACTCGAACAGCTGAAAGTAATGCCAATAATTTTACTAGCAGAGATATTTTCACCAGAAAAATAAACCTTCAGAGCAGACCCGATACAAACACATCACTTCATTGCTAGTTTCCAACCGCCCCAAGACAGCAGGTCTGAGCACAGTTGCACTGCCACGGGCAGCTCGTTACACAGGTGTGCTAAGGATTCCCTTTTGGGAGAGTTCTGCAGGAAAACTCCTTCTACTGACACAACTTCAAACCCAGAGCTGAAGCACAGAGTCAGAGCAAGACGTTGCAACCCCCAGAGCACAGCGCTCCCGTGTTCCAGCCGCCCGCCGGCTCCCGCGGGGGGACCGGGCTGTGACCGCCCCGC
>NW_008667195.1:0-9513 GCF_000695815.1 Acanthisitta chloris | reverse complement strand
GTTTACTATTGAAGGTAGGGAGTCATGGGACAATGATGCTCTGGTTCATGGGAAATGAGTGGCAGATGATTTGTAATCCCCTATTCTACATAGTATACTGCATTACTTCTGACACAGGCATTTCAAATATTCAGCTGTGACCGCTTATTTGTTCCTTTCAAAAGTTTATGAAGTCCTTGATCTGGAGGTCACTAAACAAATCTGAAAGCTGTAAGTGAGTTCAAATGCAGTATAACAGAAAGTTAATTTTCACTGCCCTGTCCCTAGATTAATCAGATGAGGACAAAGATGAATTAAACAATGTATTAACAGACTGATATCGCTATACAGAAGCTATATTTATCTATCTCTGAACCATCCACTCCGACAGCTTTATATGAATTAATTTTCTCCAACTGGAATAGCACAAGCTGTGAACTTGGTTCCTGAACATCAGAGTCACCCACATTGTATCCAGCAATACTGATTGAATAAATACCAACAGAACAGTTTCTTCTGATGCTCATTTTGCCTCAGCAAGAGAAAAACATAATTAAGCAGATTTGCGATAACTTATTTACTAATGTGCCAAATGCTGTCACAAACCAGAACTAACTTAATTTGATACACATTCCAATCTCTGAAAAACTTATTCAAGTGAAAGAAAACCTCTTTAAGTCAGAGGCTGGGGGCAGGCTGAGGACCTGCTGTGCTCTGAGAAGGCTGTTGGGGACACCAGAACTGCATGCAGTATTCCAGGTGGGGTCTCACAAGAGTAGAGGGGAAGAATCACCTCTTTTGACCTGCTGGCCACACTCCTTTTGATGCAGCCCAGTATTCGATGGGCAGAAGGTGTAAAATCACTGTGTCCATTCCTTAAGCAGTGTGCCACTCCGAAATATCAAACCACTCAACTTCACCAAAGTGCAAAGCGGAACAATTTCATCTCCACACCTCTGTCTTACGGCTTTAGATTATGTACAGCTGTATTTTCACAGAATCACTGAATAGTTTGGGCTGGAAGGGACCCTAAAGAACATCTAGTTCCAACCCCCCTGCCACAGGCAGGGACACCTTCCACTAGATCACATTGCTCAAAGCCCCAACCAGCCTGGCCTTGAACACTTCTAGGGATGGGGCATCCACAGCTTCTCTGGCATTCACAGCTTCTCTGGGCAACCCATGCCAGTGCCTTGCCACCCTCAAAGTCAGTAATTTCTTCCTTATATCTAACCTAAGATATTTTAGATTATTTGTATTCATACATTTACTTTTGCACATAGTTGCAGAGGGGAACTTGCAAAAGTGTTTGAAGTTATATTAATTCTACCCTCACAGAAGTAACTGGGGGTCATGAAAGCCCCCTAGGAAATATGTTTTTCATGGAAATGAGTGTGTCATTCCCAGAGTTATAACAAGCTTTGATTTGGAGGTACTGCTTAAAAGCATCGATAGAGTGGTGGTAGCAACATGAAAGCAACTACCTAAACAAATAGGCTCCAGCCTACAAATATTTGTAGTCTACACTTCAAGTATTAAATAATATTACTTTAATCAATGGAAACACCCCTTTGATTTCAATGCTGCTTCTTGTCATTTTAAAAGAAAACCATTTTCATAATTTTAACACGCTTTCATCAAGGTTATTGTAAGTGGGAAGTGTTAATGGAGCCAGCACTGCAGTGACATGCATTCATATATTAGGACAATGCCGTGTGGAGAGTTTAAACATCTCATCTTGCCCTTAATCCCAGAAATTATTGGACTTCAGTATTGTGAAATTGTTCTACATACATGGTACTTCGTTTAGTTCTTCCTCTAACACCTGTTACTGTTTTTTAAAAAGAGAAAAATGTTCTTTTTCTGGTGATAGCTTTTTATAAAGAATGTAGAAAGAATCTCAACAAATAAACAAAAAAGCCCTTGAGAGTCAATGCAGTAGCTAATGGATATGTTGAAAGTCTCTGGTTAAGAGGTTTACTTTTTTCTATGGCCTATTCCCACAGGTAAAAGAAAAAATATTTTAACCCAGTCCACTGGACAGAATGATTCTTTCTTTAAAGATAGACTTTTCCACTTTGTGTAAATCTTTCTTTACCATTATGAATTAATTATCCATCGAAAGGAATAAGAGGAGTGATTTTTCCTACTCCACAGCATGACATAATCACAATGGAACTAGAAATTGAAGGGATAAATCTTGCAATGAATGATGACATGCTTTATACATATATAAGTACTACAAAAAAAGATGATATTAACATTCCTCAGTTTTAATAAGTTCTTGATCTTGATCCAACTGAGAATTCAGAAGCCCAATTGCAATCTAATGCCCTTCTAAAAATATCACAAAATAAAACTCTGATGTCATTAACTTCCTCATGGGCACAGTAGCATGCCCAGATTTTTTCTTTATATGGAGTTAACTCAATGACTGTGAATATCACAAGAACTAGGCCAGCCTGTGAGGCTAGGTCCTGCAACAAGTACATGCCCCATGCAGGTGAGGGTACTGTATTTATGGAAGCCCATTAGGTCCAAGTAGCCTTTATACTACAGAGTCAAACAGACAAGAAATTTTCATCCCCTCCTTTAATGATAATTTGTAAGTAAAGAGAAAAGAGAACCAAAAAACACTCAATATTCACTCACCTAGAAAATAAAAGAGTATACAGAACTTTCCTGCATCAACATGAGACATCTCAAGAGGCCACATTGCAAAGTGAGATGAAGAAATTTCCCTCGTGGCCCGGAGGGAATACATAAACCATAACTAGATGATACAATTTACAGAGCACAAATTGATCAGGTCCTCCAAAGACCACCAAACATCTATTGAGACCAACACTGAAGCTGTCTTTCAGGCTCCTGCTGAGTAGTGCTGCCTTTTACTCACACACAGCATCTCTCCAGCTACAGATTAGATCCAGCTGATTTGATGATGTCAGCCTGGTGTGATCCTTCATCTATCACACTTCCTTCCACCACATGGTCTAACCTAGAGGGTGCATCCCATATGGGTTCATCAGAAGTTAAATAACCAATTAACTGTTACATATTTATTAGAAAAATAGGTTTGGGGAATTTCTATCTCTGTCTCAATCATCTCTTGCCACTACTAATAGAAAATTATATCATTTCTGCCTTTCCCCTACCTGTTATTCCACTGCCAACTCAGCCTGTATGGAGCTGTAGGCTTACTGCAGCAGGGATATTTCCTCTGTAGCTTTGCACATACTACCAAATAAAAGAAACGGGTCAGGGCACACTGTTTGACTCTGAATCAAAATGGCATCTATTAACATCCGTCTACATTTCACAGCACTTGGCCCTCAATCTCTTCTGGGCTCTCTGTAGTGTCTCTATGACACGGTTATTATTTTGCTCTTTTTCTGCCCAAAGCACACAGTCCACTGCAGTAGGGAGTAAGTAGGTATGGATGTTACATGTGTCCTGAGACATATCGTAAAGGCACATAGAGTTATTTGAGGGTGTAAGAGCTTCTGAGATAGTCCTGAAGAACTCTGTAGACTGAAGTGATCATGGACTTGTCCATATTGTTGACTAAGAATGGTTCCTGGCAAGCTGTCATTGTCTTACACTGCAGTAAATGACCAGAGCCAAAACCTTGATTTCAACAATTCACACAAGCTCATCTACTAACCCTGTCTCATATAAACTATTATTTTGTATGGCCCTATATTATTTTTATACTAATAAACTAAACAGTGCCTGAGCTCGTTCTCTTGCCAACAGTGAGTCTGGCTGGCACCATCTGGCGACAAATACAATGCTAAAAGAACCCTTCCCTTCAAAAAAGGTAGCCAAAGCAAAAACAACTTCACAGAATGTTCTTTGGCTAACCCTGTCTCATATAAACTATTATTTTGTATGGCCCTATATTATTTTTATACTAATAAACTAAACAGTGCCTGAGCTCGTTCTCTTGCCAACAGTGAGTCTGGCTGGCACCATCTGGCGACAAATACAATGCTAAAAGAACCCTTCCCTTCAAAAAAGGTAGCCAAAGCAAAAACAACTTCACAGAATGTTCTTTGGACTAACTCCTTTTTCTGAACTACTTGGTATGGCTAAACCTGCACTGGAGGCTTCCTCACGGTTTAATGGAATAGACAATCAAGTTATATAACTCTGGGCCAGGATTTGGCTTTGTTTTAATGGCAGTTGAAGACTCCTAACTCCTATTACAATCTAATTTATAGCTACTGTGAGAGACAGTGGTGAGGGGACAGGGAAAAAGAGGAGTTATTACACGTGGATACTGCTCTAAGCAAAATTGTAAAAAAAGAATCCTGCAGTTCTTCCAACATTTGGGGATAAATTTGTCAAATTTTTAAACTCACTATTTATTCCTGCTCCTTTACCACTCTGCCCCTATAAATTTTAATGTGCTTCTTTTCTATCAAAGGTATTATTTGGTATAAGTGACAAAGTGACACATTTGGTAGCTTTGTAAATATACATTTGAAGACTCCTGGCTGTCATAAAATAACCAGGCTGTCAGATTGCAAAGTCAGAGTGAAGCAAGGTGGTTAACTGAGATGAGACTCCCATGAAGAATTTTCTTGTCACTCTGTATGTGGAGGCATCTGCTGCAAATGCAGACTCTCAAGTCAACAGACACTTTGATCGCAGGATGATATATGTCAGCCATCAAATGTCTGAGTGGTAACCACACATCTGTCACCAGGACAATGTGGCGTAAAAGAGAATTTAATTGCTTTCAGATTATAAATAAAATGAACATTGAAGGAATAAATTACAAGATCACTGTTAATTTGTCGATTGTGCTATCAGGGGCAAGAAAAATTGTTGGGCATCAAAATAAAAGTTGTTTTTGCTCCTATGAGGTGCAGCTGGGAACATTTTCATAACAAATGGCAACAATCTCTTTTTGGTAGGTACATGCAATCCGGAAAAAAAATTGTCATTGTTGATGAATCTGGCACATCTGTCTCATATTTAATCAACTCTTGCAGGTGCTAATGGAGGAAACAATGTGGGATAAAGGACTCGTGAAAGTCAGCTATTAATGATGTATTTAATATTTAGATCAGATTTTCATATATTCTTCCTCCCACCCGTTATTTAACACTCATGTCTTGGAAGAGAACCACTTTTGAGGCAAAACAAGCTGTGCACTCATCATCACATAAAACTAATTTGTGTGCAGTGTTCAACCAAATTATGAGTGTCTAGCATACAAGAATGACACAAACAGCCTAAGAAATGCATGTATATTCCCTGTCTAGCCAATGAAGAGGGGCCTGGACTTTAGCTGGACTATAGGGTTTGGGTTTAGATAAATATTTGCATGTGTACAAGGTGACCATGTTCTCATTGCTGTCAATGGTTAGTAAGGGTTTGATTTAGTTGCTGTAAGGTGGTGTCCAATGTCCTTTTAGTTGCCCTAGGGTAACTGAGACATCTACACAGAGTTGGCAGAGATGACTCATGGCCTCTTCCATTCTGGATGATCAATTGGAAACAAGGCAGAATTCCTCAGGGCAGAAAAATTACTCCAGATGCTGATATTAGGGAACTGAATCTAGACTCTATTCATTAAGGTCAAACCCATCACTTTATGCCTTGGCATGGAAGGACCTCACCTTCATTCTTCATATTCTCCAAAGCATCCTGCAAGGCCAAATGAATGTTACTTGAATAAGTAGCTCAAGTTAGTCTTCCACAACAGGCAACAGAAATACAGCACAGTTTCCCTGCAAAGTGTGACAAAAGTGTCATAATTTCCCAGTTGGCAAAAATAGGAGAGAGCAGGGAGCACTATATTTGTCTCTTGCCACTGTCACCCTGGTCATGTCACAGAAATCCATTCTCCAGCCTCCCTTGTTTTCATGTGTCTTTTCAACTTAAGCAATTTGTGAGAGTCACCTTTCATAGGGAATGTTTAGGCTTATGGGGTCCATATCTCAGTTTCACATAGAAAGTATTAGTGTACAAGCACAGTAATAATAGCAATAACAGAAATCACCTTCCCAGCATTTTATATAATGACTGATGAAGTGTTTGGTGTAAGCCCCAAGTTAAATGAAATTGATTGTCAACTCTTGAGCCTGTACCAAGGGCCACTCACTGTAATATGCTATAACATAATTTGTAAGCATGATTTGATTCTCATACAGTCTTAATGAGAGGTATAAATAATACACACAGCGTATGCATGAATAACCATTGATGGGCAGATGTTATAAGGCTAGTCTAGGGTGAATAATTCATTGTGAGGGATTTATCTCCCCAATTTAACCCATTTTTGCTGCTCAGCAATGATTGGCATCCAGGTTTATGGCCTAATTCCACTTGCAAAATGACTTAAGTGACAAAGAAGCAGAAGAGAGTTGTCAAAAACTGCCTCAGGGAACACCACTGTACAGAGTTTGCACTGTCTGGTATCACAGGAGCATAACAGGTCTATATCATGTTCTTTTCCAAGAGCCGCCTAAGATGTATGACAAGGAACAGATGCTGTTTTCTCAAGTCAGTTTGTTTTAACTCACATGCAATAGCTGAACAAGTTGTTTCAGTTTATATACAGGACCTTAGCTATACCAAAATACAAGGGAAGCAAAAAAACTGTCTTCAAACCCACTATGGTTAATTCTATATCTGAATATTAATTGATTGTTTGCAGCATACAGTCACAATTACATGGTATTATGCTTTCTTTCTTATTCATCTTTAGTACATTCATTATCAATACAAAGCATAGGCAACAAACTCTGGCTAGAACAGTCCTGCCAAAACTTTTCACTCAGTTTGGACAAAAGCCTGGGTCACTTAAGCAGAACCCCTTTCTCATCTCCAAGGGAAGAGTTTCTGCAAGAAAAAGTGCTACAAGAAGTGAGCAGGTAAGTGAGTAAAAAGACATATAAATGAATGATCAGAGAGGATCAGGCAAGGAGATAAGGCATTAGAACCCACTACTTTCAATAAGACAGAGATCTTAGTGGAAGATGTCTGAGGAAATGTGAGGCAACAGGAGATGCTGTTGGAAGCACTATGATGGGTTCAGTAAGAAGCTGAAAATACTATGGAATCACAGGGAAAACACAGAAAGGGAAAATGAAGATTAAGAGACCCAGAGGCCAGAGCAAAAATGAGATGATTACAAACTCTTGATAAGAACAAAAGCCTTCTCTCAACATCCCCACCCTAAAGTCTCTTCACATAAATTCTTACACCCAACAAATAAGTATGGTTTTAAATTGAAAAAAACCACACTCAGATCAGGCATTTTTCATTTCATTCTAATGAGAAATACTAGGTGTTAGAACAAATTGCTGTGGAATTAGTGGTGAACCCGCCATTGAAAGTCTTTCAGAAAAGAGGATGGAAATTTTAACTAGAGTAACGTAACATATCCAATTCTCTCTGAATCAAAGGAAAGAACAAAATGGTTTCCTCTTGGCTAAGCAAGTGGCAAATAGACTCAGAGACTCGTTTACTGCATGACTATTTTCCTAACGCTGGTTTAGTTGTCTTATGCAGATGAATTCAATGTCTGCTGAGAGCCACAGGTGAGAAAATTACCTGTGACACTTTCATTCTCCACTTTAACAATGGGAGTGCAGCACTCCTAATCTTTTCCACAGCTATTCCTTGCACTGCTTCCAGAGTAAAGTAACTCAGCGCAACAATCAGACATTTTAAACCAAAGCATTTATCTTCAAGCACTGAGGTATCAGTAGGACCTCTGGCTTCACAGTTTTTTACATTTGCAGAGGGAATGCATTTATTTACTTTTTTTTTACTCACTGGCCCTAGCGAATGATAAGTATGTGATGCATTGTCAGCTGGGTTGATAGGAAGTGCTTGGAAAGACTGATATCCCAAGCTATTCAAATGCAACAGGAGAAAACCTTTTAGGTGCTCTCTTTTGAAGGGCAAGTTGAAAGTAGAAATCCTAGTGACCACGCTATCATCTTTATCTTGTCAACAACAGAACTGTGGAATATGGCAGTTAAGAACCCCCAAAAGGAACAGGCAGTCTTTTTGAAGATGACCTTTCACTCCTTTTCTTTCTCCCTTCATAATATTCAGTCATTTCTCATTCTTGCTGTAGGACTTTGACACTCCACAGGTATTCAATGGTCATCTGGTAACAAATGTCACAAATTTATCTATGACAGGACTATTTGGAGGATGTAAAAAAAATCACACAAATTTGTTACCCATAAGCGCTGATGTAGCCTCAGTTTCCAACCAAAAATGCTGGAAAAAGGGTTAAAGCTCTGTTTGCCTTACCAGCTGCATATGGAGTAGCAAGACTGATTAGAACACTGTAAAGAGAAGAGCCAGGCTGAAAGGCAGAAGACCTGAGACATTAAGAAAAGACAAGAGAGTGCTAGTGGTCACTGGAATATAGATAGTTTTCTTCATAGTAACTTCTATGGGGTTTGGATTTGTGCTGAAAACAGTGTTGATAATTCAGGGATGATTTTGCTATTGCTGAGCAGTGCTCACACAGAGTCAAGGCTTTTTCTGCTCCTCATGCCACTCCACCAGGAAGAAGTTTGGGAAGGGGGAAGAACTTGGGAGGGGACATGGTAGATTTCAGTTTGGCAGTGCTTGACTTCCTTGCTGCACTGGAAAAAAAACACATGCCACTTCCAATCTTATTTTTTTATGCTGATCTCTCGAATATCTTCCATTCAAACGTCCCAGTCTCTGTCCTTTGGGTCCTAACTGTGTCTCAGATGAAGGGGACAGGTCACAGTAGAAAGTGTGCCTGCTGCTATGGTTTCATGTGGGCTCTGGTTTAAAGGCCTCTTTGGTGTCCCACTCTGTGTTGCTACTCCCCAGAAAGAGCTGTTTCAACAAGCTGCTGGATCTGGCACATGGGTACAGGTGAACTATGCTGTGGATATATGTGAAATACAGACCTAGCCATAGAGGACTTATGGTGGTCTGCTTATTAGTGAGCATTATTTTTGTATCTCTGAAAAAAAAACCTCAAACTATATTTTTTATGTCTCTGTCTGCAGAGATATAAAAGACAGCAGAATTTCAGTGTGAGCCATTAAAATGCACCTGAAGACAACCATCCTGCTGTTGCTTTGAATCGCTTCCTGCAGATTGCTGTGGACTGTTAGTCAAAAAGAAAATACTAAGAAGAAAATCTAAATTAGTCCCTGGACAATACAAATGCAACTAGATTTGAGTTCATATGTTCTGATTTCACATGGTGTTGCCTGAGGATATACTGAATGCTAGCATGAGGCAGTGTTCATCACCACTCTGGTTAAGATGTGTCTTATTCCTACAGTCATAAAATTCACTAAATGAAAGGTCAGGCATTTTATTTGGGGAAAATATATGAAGCGACTTTCTCCAATGGGAATTTGTACCAATATTGAAGCAGACCTTCCTAAAACTCTTGGACTGTGATGAAAAATAGCATTATAGCCCTGTTTTGGCATCCTTAACACTTGAAAAAGCATTGCCTGATACTAACTGTTGCCGAGGATGCAGCAGGTTTGTCACTGTCCTGAGGCA
>NW_008667194.1:0-750 GCF_000695815.1 Acanthisitta chloris | reverse complement strand
GGCCCCTGTCATGCCAATTTTGAATCACTATTCCTAATGGACTCTCCGGAGGTATGTCTGGTTACTTGCTCCCTTCATTTTGGTCCTGGGTTCTGGACTCTCTCTGACCCATTCAGGAATTTTACTGTGGCAATTCCTACAGCCCTTGATTGCCTTAACGAAAGTGTCTTGCAGGGGGTTTAGGACCTATCACCCACCACAAATCCTCTAAAAATCGGTTCACTACTTCACCGGCCAAGCCCCTCACGAGAAATTGGAACCACGGCTAAAAGACCTCCACACTCACTACAAAACGAGATTCTGTCTGTCACACTCTCGCACACACACAGGCAACCAAATCCCACCCAACTGAACGGTATACACCTTAAACATTTTCGACTCCATCGTCTTCATTCGGATGTTTGTGCACAGAATTACGGGCAAAACACACTGCTGCAGCCAGCAAGGGAGCTAACAAAAATTAAATTCTTTGCTTGCCTAAATTTAGGTTCAGGATGGCATTAGTGCTGATCTGACCTGAACAGGACCCCCGGCCAAGCCCCTCACAGGAACTGTGGCTAAAAGACCTCCACACTCCCTAACACACTCCCGCACACACAGGCAACCGAATCTCGCACGGTAAACACTTACAAGTCTGGAGTCTGTTGTCTTTGTTCAGATCTTCACATGCAGAAATACGGGCAAAACAAACTGCTGCAGCTGGCAAGGGAGTTTATCAATAATTAAATTCTTTGCTTGCTTAAATTCAGG
>NW_008667193.1:2686-5770 GCF_000695815.1 Acanthisitta chloris | reverse complement strand
GAGAGCCACACCAGGGCAGGGGAGGGGTTTGGATGCCTTGGGCGAATTCCTGTCCCACCACCAGCTCAGGGAACCCCTGAGCACACCCACCCCAGCCCGCTATGAGCACCTGGGGGTCCCCAACCCAGAGCCAGAAGCTCCACTCAGCAGGAGCAGACACCCCATTAACCAGGCCAGTGTATAAATGGAACTGGGCTGCGTCCCTGGAGAGGCACGGGGAGCACACAGGCAGGGCATCCCACCCCAGAGCCCAGCCAGGCCTCTCCAGCCCCACACTGACACCCTCCCAAGACCCCTGGGGACATGGGTGGCTCCAAGGGGCTTCCTACCTCATCATCCTCAGCTGCCCGTTTGCCTGTGGCTCCCTCAGCTTCATCATCGTCATCACCGTCCTCTTCCTCACCTGCATGGAGGAGAAAGGGAGGAATGTGAGACTCTCTAGATGAGGTCCAGTACCACACACCTCTTTCTCATTTGGGTTTAATCCTGGCTCAGCCCCACACTGTGATGCTGTGTCCCATCTCCCCAGCTGGCACAGTCCCTGCCCAGGACAGCAGGTGCCATTGGACACAAGGGCTTTCCAGGCATTCCCCAACTGACTTGACCCACCAAAGGGGAAATTGGCAGCATCTGTTTGTAGCACAGGCAACAGGATAGCAAAACCATCACCTACCACAACAGCCAAAATCATGGCAAAAAGGGAAAAAGAGGGGAGAGGAAAAAACCTCCAGTGGCAGCTCCGCCTAACCGCTCCAGATTACTTCTGCTTCCCTTCGCAGCTATTAGTCCATCTTTAATGAGTTAAGAGAGCCAGAACGCATTAGTTCTGAGTCAGAACACTTTCTAATTATCAGAACAGCAAACAAATGCTTCCAACTTATCTTACAGCCAGCCAGGAGGATGAGCAGTGAGCTCTGGGCTTTGACCCACTTTGAGCTCAAATAGGCCAGTGGATCAGAACGACTGAGTCAATCACCTTTGGCCAGTTTTGGGCCTCAGGGACCAGCCCAGAGGCGGAGCAACTTCTCTCTTGACTGCTGGGACGAGTCTCTTGTGTAACAGGAGACCCTACTAGAACTGGACGGTTAAGGCTAGTAAGCTGGCTTTAAACCACTGCCACGAGCCTCACGTATGGACAGCCTGGGGGGGATTAAGGTCAGCCCATCCTCCCTTCCCCTCTCCTCTCCCCGGCGTGTGCCCAGCCACAGCATGGCCCATGTGGTGGGAAGGGCCAAGATTAGCTCCCAGGGATGGATCAACACCCTGGCAGCCATCACACGCACCGGGCCGGCCGCAGGTCAGGTGACAGTGCCAAGCTGATTGGGAGCATTTTTAGTTCTTTGAGCTGCTTTAAGCAAAGCAAATAATGAGATGGGATGGAGAGATGGGAGAGGAAAATATACCCTCAAGCTCTCCTCTGCTGTCAAACTCCAGGAGTTTGGCTGCAAGTCTTGGCTAAAAAAGCTGATGCAAGCTGTATTTGCTGCCTTTAAATCTCTCTCCTGCAGTGTTCAGGTGCAGCTCTCAGGCAGGGATCGCCCGAGGGCAGCAAGCACGGACAGACAGAGCCCGTGCCAGCAGTCAGAGCCTGTGCTGGATCCCCACAAGGCATTAGTATCTCCAGGCACTGTGTGCCAAATCGTGCCTGTGCTCGGTGAGCTGGGAAGAGCAGGGCTGGCACTGCGGGACCAAAGCTCCTCGGGCTTGTCACAGCAGTATCCAAGCAACACTTCCACCCCACACACATGCGCCTGCAGCACATGCATCTTCCCTGCTCCTGCCCAAGGGGAGAAGCAAGTATTCCCCATCTCTTCCACCCCAAAGCAGCATTAGGGGTAGATGGGCTCAGAACAGCACACTGTCCATGAGGGTTAAAATCCCAAACACAAAGAGGGTCACTATTCCCAGTTTTCCTAGTGAACCAATTCCTACCAAAGGGCACAGAAGGATGCAGAGAGCTGAGTGCTACCCCAAAGGAGGTGGCTTTTCCTACTCACACTTTTCAGTAGGCACTAATGGTTAAATTCCCAGCCCTGTCCCTGTCTCCTAAAACTAACCATCAGGTTAGTAGGTCAGCATGTAAACAAAAAATTCACAGGGGATTAACCTAGTAACAGATAATCAAGGGCCCCGAGTTCATTTCAGCATAACAGGAGTGGTTTTCTCCCAGCCTTAACGAGTAATAAAAATAAACAATGCTATTCACCCAAGCAGATCTTGGGAAAAAAATAATAGCAGGGAGGGTGAGAAGTGATTCGGCAAGTCACTGCTGGATTCCTGGTCGCTGCTGCCAAAACCCACTTCCAGGCTGGGTCAGGTCAGGAAACAGAGGAGGGCAGGGAGACACAGGACTGAGTCCAGGACCCCAGGAGACAGGGAAGGTTCAAAGCAAGCCTGTCATGTCCTGTTGGAGGAGCAGGGAAGAACCGCATGTTCCTCTGCCCACTTCCACACAGCATCCAGCCAGGGAAAGGGCTGGGAGGGAGGGCCACACGAGCCTCTCAGCATGTTGCTCCACAAACAGTAGCCCATCCTCTGTGCCCGGGCTAAGGCACAGCCATGCAGGGCTGTGTCCCACCGCCCAGCGCTGGCGCCTGCAGCGGCCGCTGCAATCGCAGGAGTCAAGGGCAGATTTTACTACTCGCACGGAAGGCTAATGCGCTTATTCAGCGCCACGCTACGGTGCCGTCTGGCCAGAGGAGGGAGGGAGGGAGGAAGGAATCTGCCCTCGACCTGCTGGAATGGATTCAAGGCTGACTTCACTCCCAGCAGCCGTGGCTGGGAAGAGCGCGGCAGGACCGAGCCTGGCTGGCGGGAGCTGCCCAGTCACAGCCGCGAGGGGGAGATGCTGCTCTCCCTCCACCCATCTCCACTTCCCAGGAGAGCCTGCTGTCCAGGGCAGGACACCGCGGTGGCATGGGGGAACAAAGAAAGTTACCATCACCCTCTTCCTCCTCGTCCTCTTCCTCACCACCTTCCTCTTCCTCTTCGTCTACTTCGTTGTCAGCCTCCTGCTCGCCGTTTTCCTCGTTCTCCTTGGCAAGACAAAACATCACTTAAAAAAATGCACAGGGGCAGGGGAAA
>NW_008667193.1:1011-2647 GCF_000695815.1 Acanthisitta chloris | reverse complement strand
AAGCACCAGCCCACCAGAGCCCCGGGCACACATCCCGCTTCCTGCCTGCCTCCACACGAGCCAGACAGCCCAGGCATGAAGGATCAAGCCTACAGTACTTTGGGGCTGCAGCTTTGAGACAAAGACTGCAAAAGCTCCCGTGACACACTGAGATGTGGCACAGTGAATTTCCCCCAGCATGTTAAAGATAAGAAACCAACCGGTTTACTTGTACACAATGTGCTTTCCTGCTCAACTGGTTGTAACATTGTAAATTAAGAAAGGTTTTTTGGGGTTTTTCCCCTCTTTTTCCATTGCCTAAGGAGGTCGCAGCACTGGACAACCTCACAGGGCTGTCAGCGAGGGGATCCAAGCCCAACCCTTCCCTTCTGTACACACATGAACTGCCCACAGGCTCAGCAGTGTCTGTGTAACATGAAGTGCCAGTATCTAAGCCAACACGAGCCCAGCAGAGCTGGAGGGCTCTGCAGGGCTCAGTGCTGCCATTTGGAGGAGTCCCCTCACAGCAGAGCTGGGGAGAAGCTCACAGCAAAGCAGGGAGAGGCAAATGAAAAGGCGTTGGTGTTCAGGGCTGCCTCTCCCCGCAGATCGCAGCCATACTCACAGCGTTGCCGTTGGCCGGCGCATCTCTGCCATTTTCTGTTTCTTCAACAACTTCCTTCTTCTCTTTTAGATCCTGGAAGGAACAGAAAAGCAGAGAAGTCACCTCAATTCTAAGTGCCTAGGTCAGAGAAGCTGCAGATCAGGTGTGAAAAACAGTCCGAGAGTGAGAGCCGATTTCCCTCCTCACACCCATTTGCTCTGCGATTTGGTTCTGGCTCCTCCTTGGGAACGGGAAAACATGGGGGCGAACCTCAATCCAAGTCAGCCTTGCCAGAGAGCAGCTATCTAAAAAAAGAGACTGCTCTGCTTCACCTCTAAGCTCCCAAACAGACAGAGCTGGCCGCCTGCATATGCTCAACAGCAGCAGAGCTGGCTGATTGCCCATCTTAGCACAGTCCACGCAGGCTCCTGCAATGCCATGGAGCACCGGCAGCCCCGTCCAGCCGACGGGCTCTGCTGCCCCAGGGCTGCTCCGTCCCACTGCAGCAGGAGCAAATCCCGGGACTCATCAGCAGAGGCTGTAGTCTCTGCCCTGCCTGGGGAAAACCATACTGCAAATATTAGATGCCATGGTATTTCTCACAGCAGCAGAGAGGAGGCTCCAGCATCCAGCTCACAGCTTTAAGTGTAACAGGATGGGGTGGGGGAAGAAGTCTATTTTTACACTGCTCCAACACTGCCTGGCTAGTTTGGTTCAAACCTCCATCGCGAGCAGAGCGAGAGGAGAGCAGGAGCTTGTGTGTTTTTGCTATTGATCACTGTCAAAATGTCATGCCAAGTCACTCAGCAAACAGGCTGAAAGGATCCAACTTTATGTTCCCGCATAAAGAACACTTGGATTTAACACTGGCATCTCTGCTTGCATCCTCCTCCCCTTCTGTTCCTCCATCAGCTGGAGCGAGATCCTTCAGCACAAGGAGTGCTACCCCAGCCAAGGAAAGCAGAGGCCCTTCCCCTGGGCCAGCAGCACAGCCACAGCGGCTTCGGCAGCGACCACGAGGCTGCAGGGGGGGGTTTTCCATCTCCCTCCCCC
>NW_008667193.1:588-960 GCF_000695815.1 Acanthisitta chloris | reverse complement strand
GGCACTTTCACTCCCAGGAGCCTCTGCCTCGTGGGAACACCGGCAGGAAGAGTACAGCCCTGGCCCTGCCAGCGCACCAACTGCTCCCCTCTGGGAGGGTTCCCACTATCCTGCAGGCTGCTTAGCAGGGGCAGTGCAGGCATTTTAGACCACCACCAGGTTACTGAAATGCACAAATGCTGTTAGCAGAGGCACATAGGCTGCCAATACAGTTGAAAAGAGACTATCTGCAAGAAAGCTTTGGGGAGACAGCACCTGTTGATTGAACCTCACCTAAGCGACCAAATCCAGGAGTGTGGGGTAAAACAAACACACAAGCTCCCTTCTCCTTTCAGTGCTCATACAAGAGTCCTCCACACTGCCCAGTTCCAC
>NW_008667193.1:0-551 GCF_000695815.1 Acanthisitta chloris | reverse complement strand
TCTATTCCCCGATGATCACAACCATTTGATCTCTTGTGCCATCATACTGCTGCGTTCTGCCTCACACCAGGCACATGGGCACGAGGGCAACAAAGCACTTCCCCAAGTTAAACACACAGCAAATCACAGTAAGAGTTTCCACATCTTACTGTGCCCGAGAATTTTTTATAAAAGGAGTTGTTCACCAAATGTAAGCAGTTCTCCCACTGAAGAAACAACTCACTCTTGGACATTTTAACTGGACACATCTCCAGCCCTGACCTTCCCCGCACAACTAAAAACACTCTCAATTTAACCACCATCATGATGCCAAGTCATGAAGTTTGTGCTAGCAACAGGGTTGCAGCGAGCTCCACAGCTTCTCCCTTTCCCTGTCCCAGTCCAACACGGGAGCCTCCAGACCAGGAGTTGCTGCAGCAGCACCAGCGCCAATGCCGGGGCACAGCCTCTAATTATAGGTGTGGCAGGGCGGTTTGTCTCTGAAACAGCAGCAGAGTGACACACGGCCGGCCCAAGGCAGCGCTACCTTCGCCTCGGCCCCGCGCCCGGCG
>NW_008667192.1:1202-1787 GCF_000695815.1 Acanthisitta chloris | reverse complement strand
TCCCTTCCTCCCTTCCTTCCTTCCTTATCTCCTCATGCTTGGAGGAAATCAATAGAGCAATAGCGAAGTAATGATTAACATATGACCATTGTTAGAGGAAATCAATAGAGCAATAGCGAAGTAATGATTAACATATGACTATACCATTGTTATGTAAGAGAAGAGTATAAAATGTATCGATCTCTGATCCATGTCAGAGTCAGATTTGGGTCTGTACCCAGACTCCCAGAGCTCTTCAATGAAAGCACCCATAGAATCATTCCGTGATTATGTGTTTTCTACGCTTACACCCCCAGGGGTGAGAGCTCCCCCACTGACGTAGACAGACCAACAGGACACTGCTGGGTCCATGTTGGTGACTGTCCTTGGCTTTTTGTATTATACTTTGCATTTTTCTCACTTTTCTTCTTTCACCTTCTCTAGCTCTCTCTTTGATGCTAGTCAAGTGAATTATAATTTTGGCTCCCCTCATTGACTCCTAAATCCCCTCAACTTTTGCAGATCAGGACATTGTGCTATAGGGGCACAGCTGCTTCACCATGGTCTTCACTGCAGGGGATCCTCAGCTCTGGTAACTGGACACTC
>NW_008667192.1:0-981 GCF_000695815.1 Acanthisitta chloris | reverse complement strand
CACAGCAGCCACCCCTGTAGCCCCTCCGGTGCCCAAACCTGACTGTGCCAAACCACCACATTCCACCCCTCACCTCAGGGGATCATGTATTGAAGAATGACCATTAAAATCCACATTCCTAACATGACCTTCACTCACATCAACAAAACCAACCAAACAAAACAACAGCATTCCACACACAAACCAAAAAACCATCAAAATATCATCACCAGAACACTGAAGCCAAAGTGGACAGTTTCCATGCCATCCATCCCTTGTCCCTTCACCAAAACTGCAACAAGAATTTCCCTCTCTACAGCATTGCTCGTCCATGTTTTGCCTCTTCCCTCTCCCAGTTACTATCCTTATCTCACATTCCTCCTGATCCAGTCCTGGCACCAAAGGACATCCATCCTCTGCTACCCAAAAGACTGCAGCAGGTTGCCCCTGGCTGGATGCCAGGCACCCACCAAAGCTGCTCTCTCACTCCCCTCTGCAAGTAGGCAGGGGAGAGAAAGCAGAACAGAAGGTTATCTCACTCTGAGAGTGATGCCCTGGCACAGGGGCACAGAGACAAAGCCAATAAAGCCAACTGCAAAGGGGCAGCCCTGGGGGGAGTGTGGCCACCCAGACAGGGACTTGTCATTCCCATGGGCTCAGCCCTGGGGTCACATCTGCACTGCTCTTTCTGTCTTTCTCTCTGTGGAGCAATTCTTTCTGGAGAAGAACTGGGGAGGGTCAAGGAGATATCAGCCAGGATGGAGTTCTTCCCGTTAGTGGAAAAAGGAGGAAATCTCCACAAAGTGCAGCCGGGAAGGTTCAGACTGGAAGTGAGGAGAAGAAAGGTCACTCAGAGTGTAGCCTTGTGGTGCAAGTGGTCAGCTAGAAGGGGTCAGGATCAGCCCATTGATCTGTGTCAGGGAACTGAAAGGGATGGGTGCAGAGACACCAGTGAGGGCACTGAAATGCTGCTGAGAGGGCTGGGGGGACAGCAGGATGGGT
>NW_008667191.1:0-1465 GCF_000695815.1 Acanthisitta chloris | reverse complement strand
TGCTGCCGGCAGGGCCGTGACGTCACCCCGCTCCTCGCCCACCGATGAACGCTAAAGACCTATAGAGCAGAAAATAATACAACAAGCAAGCTCCGTATCTTGCAAGCCCTACGTGATTTTCCCCCCCTCTTTGAAAAAAAGCCCCTTTGCACTTAAACTCTCTATACATGTGGGGTGGCTTTTTAAACTCCCTCTATACAAACATATTTATTAAGAGCGATGGGAAGTGGGGGGTAGCCTATTTTTTTAATCCAGGCACCAACCTCCCCCCTCCGCCTTAGATGTCTGGCTGCTTTTCTTAAGTGCAATCATCTATAATTGAGAAAAAAAAAAAAAAAGCCATACGTGGAAATGTGTGTGTGAGAAGGTGCATCTTGAAGCAGGGTTTAGTTACAATCGATCTTGGGGGGAAAATATTGCCTATGGTCCAAAAATAAGGAGCAACTATGTCCTTCTCTCAGTTCGGATACCCCTACAGCACCACTTCACAGGTAAGGCAAGTGAGCAGCACTCACTTTTGTTTAGATTCTGCTGCTGCTGTCCAGATGTCTTGTCCCCCCCTCCCTTTTTTTCTTCCCTTTCCCTTAGAATATTTTTTTAAAAGGGCACATCTGGAGCCTTTTTTTAAAAAATGTGCGTGTGTGTTTATGTCTCGTTTGTGTTGTGTTAGGCTTAAACAAATAACTCTCAGTGTGCACAGCAAAGGCGTGTAGGAAACCGGTAATTCCCCCTCCTCCCCACCCTCCACCGTTCAGTTTTAAGCGCAACAAACAAATAAAAACATAAATCCCGGCTGCGAGCGCTTTCCGAGCCCGCGGAGCTGTCCCGCGGAGCGGCGGAGGGTGTGCGGGCAGCGGGGACCGGCGCTCGGCGGGCTCGGGTTTTCACTCGCGTTTCTGCGGAACCGGGCTGTGCCGTTTCCTCCCCCCTTCCTCCACGGGTCGGTCCTTTTCCTGTGTTTTATTAGGATCTGTCGGGAGTTTTTTTCCCCCATGCGATTTCCGAAGGACACCCCCCCCACCCACACCAAGGCACCCTGTATTAACTAAGTCGTCGCTGTAGCGTACATGGAGTCACGATTTATTTGGGTAGAATTATTTATACACCGTAATCACTGCAAGATGTGCCTCCCTCGCTTGGGAAGTTAGCTGTCCCCTTGAAGTTATTGAAATCAAATGCCTTCGATTGCGTTAGCTGACATATTTACTGCTTTGTCTATTGTCAAATTAACTGTAATCGCAACTTTTTGCCTTTAAATCAATGCAGATGGACCGAGCGGGGGCGGGAAGGATGGAACCGTACGGATCTTATGCCTTTTTCGAGAGCAATTATTCCCTTAAAGTTTTGCCTGCTTGATTAATCGTGCCCCCTTCCCAAGGACTCCTGTTTCCCATTCGGTTTATTTCCCGGTTTCTATAATTAGTTGCTTCAGCCCGGCTTTCCTAACCCCCTCCTCACCCCCCTT
>NW_008667190.1:9014-11308 GCF_000695815.1 Acanthisitta chloris | reverse complement strand
ACACACACACACACACACATTTATATACATGCACACCCTTAAGAGTGGTCAAACTGTCTAAAAAGAAGAAAAGATTTGGGAAAAAACAGGAATTTTTTTTTCAGATTCAGAAATTAACTCACAGAAAACTGCAATGAATGGAAATTGACATTATACTAAAGTACCTTGCAGAGGTACCATTTCCTAGCAGCAAGAAAATTAAACTCTGAAAGGTCTTACTACAGGAAATAGACGTCACTGCTTCAATTTTTCAAGTAAGTTTAGATATCTTTCAGAAATATATACTTATATTCAGCTTCTGGGAGAGAAATAAAACTCCCTGACCTATATACACAAGAGATTGAATCAGATTCTCACAATTCTCTAACCTGGCCTAGCAGCCTCAACACTTCTTTCTCTCAGCTGTTCTACAAGATGCTTCCTAATCTATGCATTTTGCCACAGAAAAGAGACAAAGGGACTGAATACAGAAGTGACCTGATGCAAAGCTGGTCAGAAAGAATACTCTTTCAGTACCTCAAAGGCAATAGTCATATTAGAATCATTCCTTAAATTCCACAAAAAAAAAAGCTTTGAGGCTTGGCAAGTAGAACTCAAAGGGCCATAGGGAAAGGAGAGATGTGAGGAGAAAAATTAACATATCGTGAGGAGATGCTTGCTATCCATCAGGGAAGAAATGGTGAGTTGCCTCTTGAAAAGGCTCTGGGCATGAAATACATGCAAAGAGAAATGAAACTCATCAGTTCCCATCGCCTGTGCTGCCTGACATGTTTCACGTTAATTGTACCTGAGGCTTTCTCTTGTCCCTTCATAGGCTCAGACTTGCCTGACAAAGCAGTTCCAAAGTCACTTTGCTTCCAGGAACATCACAAAAAGCAGGCACAGGTTTTATTGTTATTGCTGTACTGATTAATCCATGTACATTATGTATAGTCTTTGTTTACATTTTTATTACTGTACAACTTGTCCCAAAGGAATCTTCCCCTTCCCTATAGTAACAACCAGAAAAAAAATTTCCAATAATAGATTACATTTCCAAGTGTGGTTATTGTCATAACAGTTTAACCTTCAGCCCATCCAAACAACTACTGCTAGAACAAATTCTCCCTTTGGCCAGCAATGCATTAAGTCATACTCCAAAATACTGTCAAGGCTGCTACTGGATGTTCAGCAGAAGACTTCAGCAATGTCACTGATCCATGCTACCTGCCTGCTAAAGAAAATTTAAGATTGCCACTTCAGGAAGGAGAGCAAAACAGCATATTTAACACGCTTTTCACTTACAGCTCCCAGGCTTAAGTTCTCAGTATTTTTCTAACAACCTTGTCCCAAATAAATAACAACAATGAAATTTCACATGTCAAAGTAAATTATAAAGTAAAATATAAAGGAAAAGAGAACTTAAGACAAATATAATTAGTTTTTAAAATTAAGACATTACCATAGAAAGGGTTATTAAAAACTTAATGAGAAAGACTTATTATGCTGTAAACACAACCAGGACTCCAGAGGAGCCAAGACAATATGTTTTCTCATAATGGAACAGGAGAACCTTAGGACTTTTTTTGCTGGAAGATATGTCAGAATAAGTTAAAAGGGATACATAATACACTCACACTCTAGAGACTTGAATCAATATGTTAGTGACATTATGAGAAATAAAAATCTAGAATAAATTACAGTTAGGTTAGATGAGTACTGAAACTTGGACAGGAACACTCAGAAAGGAGTCCTAAGGGATAATGACCTAAGGATTGCAAAGTCCCCAAACAAGACTGAAAGGATGTTGTATTACAGGCTTATCAAGCTTTTGGAGATGCAGCAAAATGCAGGAGAGACACATGAAGAAAAGCAGCCACAGAGAGGGCTAAGTGTGGCAGAAGTTAGACAAGAAACTGGCTATGAAAAAACTTTGTGATTTGGGCCTAAGTCACATGCAGAAAAATAATAGGCGATCCTGAATTTCTTCAGAATGAAAATGTGATTTCATAATACCAGGTAAGCATATGTTTTCTTACATTAATCTCACTAATAAAATAAGTAGGATTTGGAATCTAATGCATATCTACCACATCTGCTGTATGTCCACAAGAAACTGGCTATGAAAAAACTTTGTGATTTGGGCCTAAGTCACATGCAGAAAAATAATAGGCGATCCTGAATTTCTTCAGAATGAAAATGTGATTTCATAATACCAGGTAAGCATATGTTTTCTTACATTAATCTCACTAATAAAATAAGTAGGATTTGGAATCTAATGCATATCTACCACATCTGCTGTATGTCCAGCATGG
>NW_008667190.1:0-8992 GCF_000695815.1 Acanthisitta chloris | reverse complement strand
GGGAAAGATGTCCTTTAATAAACAGGATTGAGCTGCTCTAGGACTGAAGTCCCATTTCTGCCTGAATGAAAGTCTGAGTTCCTGGGACAAAGACAAAACCTTGTTCTATATGATATGGAAACAACAGAACATGGAAGAAATATATATATATACACACACACACACACATACACACAGAGGGATGTGCAGGGAAGAAAAAGCAACTATAAAACTGCACTTATTTCAGACCTGAATAATGAAGAGCAGGAAAATGTCATCAGCAAGGCATACAAGGAAAGAACAAGCTGACTGTGTTAAAGCCCTTCTGGAGCTGAGCCATCTAACAAACATTCTGAGAGATAAAACGCTCCACAAAGTGTCCTGAGATAAAGTGTTTGTTTAGGAGATGGGGGATTTTTTTTTCAGCATTGTAAGATAGGTTCTGCTCCTCTTTGCAATGTTTGGTACTTTACAGCCACTTAAACATCTGGCAAGTTAATATTATGATCTTCCAAAGCTGCTAAGATTATCAAACCTTCTAAAATCCTGATTTTAAATGTTCGTAACACTTGAATTGAACTTTAGATGTCTTATAAATAACACCTCCTATGCAGAGGAACAATGCTGTGCCACCAAAGCAGAAGCCTGAATGACAGTACAGCCCATGACATTAAAACAGAAGCATCACTTTCTGAAGTATTTTGGAGAATGACTTTAAATGTAGATAGTTAACATTAGTTCACATTTACTGACCTCCAATTAAATTTTGCACACATTTTTGGTTGGTTGGGTTTCAAGCTGAAAGTGAAATTTTAAATTCTTCCTAATTTATTTGCCAAGGAATGCATTAACAGCAATACCTCCTTACTGAGCTAGGACATGCCCATATTACAGGAGAGTATTTGTCAGCTGAACAAGTCAAACAGGAGTTGTCTGCTTTGGTCAATACTTAATTTTCACATGGATACTAGGAACATATGCACCTACCTAGGAAGAACAACACTAAACTTGGCAAAACAACCAACATATAGGTTTATTTTTTACTGCAGTATCTGTACCAATGCCAACAATGCCTAACTGTCTCCTAGTCAAACTACCTCAACCAGCCAATACAAAATTCCTGGGAGATGAAATATTCAGTCCTCCAGAATCCAGAGCAGGATTCAGTTTTCTATTTATCATCAAGTTCACATTGTGATACTGTTATTCTGGGAAATAAACTAACATTTCTTATATTTTTTCTTATTTCTGAATCCATGGGCAGAGAAGCAGTACCATTAGGCTTGTAATTTAATTGCTGATGCAAAACTATTCAGTCTACCATTTATTGATTCATAATGCAGTCCTGGGAAAGGTTTAACATATTTATTTTTATGATTTCCATATGTAAATCAGTTATTAGAATGGGGGTTAATTACAACTTAAATTCCTTCTCCTCCCCCCATGATGAAGAGATAAAATACACAGCTTTCACTGTAGGGTAAAGTTTATGAAAGTGATTAAAATAGAACTTGCTGTACAGTTGCTCAGAACCACATTCTTGTTTTCTGCAGTTTCAGCACTTCCAGAACTTGCAGGAAAGCATAAATAGACGACAACAATGAAACAGAGCTCCACCAGAGATCTGAGACAATATGTGCAAACACAGGAACTTCCCTTTCTCAGCTCTTGGTAGTCCCTGATTCATAGCATATCCTACATCAAAAAGTTTAGAAGGCATGAGTTGGACATGGGAAAGTGCTACATTTGCCCCTGACTTTAATCAGACAGTGACTGTGGTGAGGATTGCATTATCTATGGAATTGAAGAGAATGTCAGCACTCAAGGGGGAAAACTTTAGGTTGCATGAATGATTTTGAACCCAACTAGCACGCACTGCATAAACTCCCCCTGAGCTTCAAGACTGCAAACTTTCACACTGTGGTCTAACACTAGTACCCTGGGGTACAGGGATAACTTTGCTCACAGTAAAAGTTTCTTTACACGTCACAGACTGTTAGAGTCCAGAAATTCTAGTGAACAGCATCATTTGTACCCATGTTCCAACTATTTTGTTTCCCATTATTTGAACTCCAAGAAGGAAGTTCTACCATGTCTATGTGACTAGACTGCAGATATGAGGATAGAGTTCAGTTTTACCCTAACACCTGCACTCTCACAGCTGATCTGACGGCTCCCTCCAGCTCCTAGGCAATGCCCACAACTGCTGCAAAGTTTTCAGAGGCATGTAACTGCACAAACAGGAATCCTTCTTTTTAATAATTACAGCCTTTTAAAATCTGAGTAGTAGTCATGGAAAAAAAGAAAATACCTCTTGTATAGTTCAAGTGCTCCTGTCAAATACCAAAAGATCAGCTGCAAAAATAAATGGATAGACTCTCTCAAAGAAAAGGTCATAACAATCCTTTCCAAGGAAAAGTTAGGGCATATCTATGCAGGTTTTGTACATAGTATTGCCTCAGTAATATAAAGAACACTAACTTAGAAAGAAATACAGGTATAACTATAAAACTCCCAAATGAAGACATAGTAACAAGAAGATAAAAGGATTTCTGGTGTTACAGTTTATAGCTATGGATAAAATGGAGAAGTGTGAAAATTTTACACTGTCAAACATTTCTGAATAGTAGCAGTATGAAATAGAAAAAAGGAAAGCCCTAGAAAGCAGAAAAATACCCAACCTTGTCTTGATGCATTACCTATCTCTTAACCAACCAACCAACCCAAATTACTGAATCATGCACTTCTTTCCCCCAAATCAAATCATATTCGGTGTTTTCTCCAACTCTAATTTAGTAGCCTCAAACATTAGCCACTTGCAATCTATCCTTTTGTTTCCAGTCCTTCTTTACTCTTAAGTACATTTATTTTGTGGAATTTCATTCTTTTCCTGCCATTTCCAATCCACAGAGGTGACAGCCACCTGTGTGCATAAGTAAAGACAGGGAGGAGGAGGTCTAAGCTACAATATCTGGAGCTTTTACAGTGACTGAAGAAATTGTTAACATATTTTTGCCTTAGTTTCCACTTGAGGCAGAACAGCATAACTCAGTCCAATCCTGCTGTATAGAAGGTAATTACTTATCAGCTTCCTTTTGGCAAAGATTTCTTTCACCTCTTATTTTAAGACACTAAGGGTACCAAGGTGTTTCCTGCTCAGCCATTTATCACAGCGGGTTCATGATTTATTTTAACAAGAATCAGAAGATAAAAGGGATATCACAGAAATCTCAATGCCCCACAGTAAAGGGAATGCAATTCCAATATCCACCAAGACAGGCTCCCAACTCTGAGTATTCTCCTACTAAAGCAAGCACAGTTGATGTATGCTTGGTCAGGGCATTGTGCAGACTGCTGATGTATTCAGCAATTACTGCCTCATTCCCCCCAGTTAGACTGTGCACAGTATTATAAACAAGTTACATGTAACACCAGAAACTACCAACAGTTTTATATACACACACATACATATGCACACATGTGCAAACACTGCACACCACGTTACTAAAACTCTGGATTTCTTCTGTCAGGTCTCACCTTCTGACAGATGTGTACGTGATGTTCCAAAAACCAGTCTGAAGAACTTAACTCTTATATGGTTTCCACTGACATTTCTAGATTAAGATTCTTCATTTTAAGAAACAATTAGCACCAGCTGATGAAGCTAATGCTTTGGTTAAGCTTTGAAATGGGTACTAGGTTCACAATAACTTTGAAGTCACTACAGACTTGATTTTTTATTTGCTGACACAACAGATTATGTTCCTACTTCCTCCAGGAGACAAGCAATTAAATTCCAGAATTCATTAAATGTTTGTGCTCTGCCTATTCCCTGGGCTGCATGATGAAAGATCCTGGACAAGTGAGCATAATTGCTGCTAAACATTTCCATCATTCAAGGATAAAATTTTGGCCTCTATCATCTAAAATACAACTGAAGTTTTTTTAAAAAATCTTCACCTTCTTTGAAGATTTAAAAGAAGAAACTTACACACAAGAGGACTTGGAACCTTTTTCCTCTTAAATTTTTTATTTTTAATCCACTGCATCCTCTCAGCACAAGGAATTCATCAGTTCTCTCTGAGCCACCCAACCAATCCACTTTCCATTTTCTTAGCCAAACATCTGTACTTGCCCTCCCCCATCTGCTGTTCTTGTTTTTGAGTTAGTTTACCGTCTCAATCACTGCAACTTCCTTTGCAGTTTCACTAGACAATAGATTGGTGCTTTCCTGACTGAGGATGCCTTCCGTCCTTTCTATCACTCCATCTTTTCCCCCTCACTACACTGAGGTGCCAAGAAACACCACTAGCAAAGGTTTGTCTCCTTAGCTTTAAAAGAGAAGTGTATTTTGTTTCATTGCTGGTAACTAATCCATGCTAGTTTTTCCAAGATTAAAATTGAGACATTAAAAAAATAGTAAGACAAAAGCAAAGCCAAGCCAAGACCAAGGACTCCAATATATACATATAGATACATGTATATATAAAACATATAAAAACACACCTACATTTGTTTTAAAGCAGACTAGGAAGAAGGCCATTTAGAAGCAACACAAACACATTCCTACAAACCGCTGTAACCATTGTCAAATATTAACTTGGGTTTGCCTGTGTGCAGTGTTACCCAGTAGGCCATTCCCATTGTATTTAATAAAGTAAATGTGATGAGGTAGTACAATACCCAATGTTGTCTATTCATGACACAGTCACATATGTATTGCCTAGGTTATACAAACCTGAAATGTAAGAATGTTATATGAAAAATAAAACAAACCTGTTGTAGATTACTCCTAAAGACCCAGAAGGCAATAAACAAAACCAACAACTTATTTCTCACTGTTTTGAGAGTTGCTGGGAGCCAAGATGGACTAACAGGTCAGACTGAGGAACAGAACTTCCCCAACAGAGAACTCCACAGCTTCAAAACCAAACAACTCTACCATTTTATCATAAACTGAAAGACCTAAAAGAATTTTCTTAGACTACAAAAAATCAAATTTAACTAATTCCTAGTTTCCTTGCAACTAATGGACATGGCCAAAAATCTGAAGTGTATTTCTTGGGAATTTTTAAATTATTGTTATTTGAATAGTGTGTGAACTATAATAGAACTATAAATCTCCCACCAACAGTTAATTCCAGACTGACCTGACTCAAACAATGGTGTTAAACCACTTATACACAGACTTTCAGTTCTGCTTTGTGTAGGATCCTCTTTTGCCATTACCAGCACATCAGCGCCTTACAGCAGTATGTGAAGTGTCATGAAATTTAGCTACTAGCAGACCATATTCCTCTCTAACCCCTCTCCCAGGAAGAGGACTGTATGTGCAATATTTTCTTCTCATATAACTTGGATTTGGTTTTTTTTTTTAATTAGAAGCATCAATCTTGATGAGGGTTTTTTTTCCTATACTTACAAGGGGAAAAAAATATGGAAACGTCCTAGAACATACTTGTTTCCCCATGGAGGTTTAATTAATGATCTATAAACACTCACCTGCAGAATTAATAACTCTGCTTTAAAAGTCCTCTCTATACCTCATTTTTCAATCATGGCCTTGGGTTTCAAGCCTTCTGCCATCTAAGGGCTCCTTTTACAATGCTAAGCTGCATGAATCTTTTAAGTATTGGAAATAACTGGTGATCTGACAAAATCCAGGACTGCTCTACAAATTGAAAGGAAAAAAAATTATGAAGTTTAGTTGTTAAAAAGAGAACTATTACACTGTTTCAGTCAGATGTGAGGTGACAGCCTCCCTAAGTAAAACAATAAACACACCAACACTAAGCTCCTTCCTATCAGCGTCTCTAAATACCTATCACCACTGTTGGTAAATTACAATAAAACTAACCTCTTCCTTTACTAATTCTTCCAAGAGTGTCAAAATATTATTTAAGTAACATATTAACCTCTAAAGATAAATACTGCTCCAGGCTTTTTGAAATTGAGATGTGGAACAGAAGCCAAATCTAGTGATTCAATTTCTTAGAAACTTACCAAAAGCAAACAAAACCAAGTAATGGAGCACAGCCTTTCACTTCTAGCTTTGAAAATGGACCCATTTTTCTGATAACAAAGCGCTGGATTTGAGCTGGCTGGAGTTTCATGGGGCAGTTTTGCATTTGGTAAGATTTTAAGTTAAACTACATAGGAGAATGAAGTTTTTAACAGTGCTGGTTGCTTTTCCTGAGAGCTGAAACACAGCATGCAAGGCACATGAGCTGCCGAGTCCACCCTGGGGCTGTAGATACTGATAAGTTCATGGCTGTCCACTGGGTCTTTCTACAGAAAGGACACGGTCTCTCATTCATGCCAGAAACATCAGCTTCTTAAAACATCATGTGGAGATTTTGGTTGCACTTCTCTCCTTTTTTTATTTATATCCCTCCCCACATAAAGACTTAAAACACTGGGGGAAATGGTTCTGCTGAACAGTCATAGCTATACAGCTATCCCAGCCACTATGGGGTTTGCTTTTTGTTCCCCACTTCTCATTTCATCTGTGTTAAGCAGAACACTGAAGAAAAAGCACATGGCCACTAACAACCCTCCTTGGGACACCTTCAACAAGGCAAATCCTGTTAAACAGGCGCTTCACTCAGTATCCCCTCATTTACATTTTCGACCCTTGGCCTTTTTCTTTCTACTTGCAAATGCAATCCTCTCCCAACAGTGTGGTTCACTGAGGTTTTGAGGGAGGGCTACTCCTATGCTTGGGACAAAGGCACAGTCATCCCTTGGTTTGTGCTAAGAAGAACACTGACCTGTACAAAAGGCTCACAAAACACCATAAGGTAGAAGTTTCACAGCTCACTTGCCCTGCTAAGGCACTTCTTAGCTTGCCTCCAGCAACCTGTCACTCAGAGCGAGCCAGAGATGGGCAGTGCATTTAACACCCTTCCAAAAACCTCTCCCAGTTTCCATGTAATTGTTTGAACCAGTATAAGCTACTGGCAGCCATACAAGCCTACACAAATAAAGTTTCAAAGCTTAGCTCTGACTTATTTTTAAAAAAATAGAAAAAGAAGTTCTTCTTTTGCTTGCAACCTGCCACTCAGTAATGACACTGAAAGCTCTCCATTCTTTCATGTGATGGGGAAACAGGGAAACACTGTTTCCATTCTCTAATTGGAGTGATAATTCTCTAATTTGAACAGATCTGTTGTAATTTCACTGTTTTCTGAGTAGTAAACACACAGAGCACAGCCCACCACGGTACGTAAAATGAGAATTTGTTTCCCCTTACATGCATGTCTTGCAGTTGTCAGCCTGAAATGCCATCTGCTATCCAACCACACTTTTCAAAGCTCTCTGCTACCAGCTTCCAGATTTACTAACCAACTTAGTATCAGCAAATATTTTAGGAGGTTAAGAGAGTGTCAACTGAGATAACAAAATACGAACTCTCAGAATTTTCTCACTAGCTCTTTTCTCTCCCCAGAGAAAGGGAAGAGATGCATCCTTTGTTCCACAAAAGGGGCAAAAACCAGCAGCAAAATGTATGTAAAGGGGAGAGCTTTGTGCTCAGGCCTGCACTGCTCAACATTTCCATATGCAATCTAGCAGCTAGCTACCCTTCAGATTTAGATCTGAAAGCACAGATTCATACTTTAGGCTTGCTAAGTCTCAGGATATGCAAACACAACGCTGGCAAACCAAGAAAGCCCTAAAATGTTTTATCAGCCCTGAGGCATAGATAAAAAAGGTTCTTCTCAGGACTTCCTACAGCTTACAAAGAAAACTAAGAGTGGGGGAAGCAGCCAGAGAAGCCCTTTCCTTAAGCAAGTCTTTGGGAATCTCTGCATCAGTGAGCAAGACTGCCTCCTTCACACAGCTACCCTTAACTTCACTGGTTGTAAAATGTTCCACTTAACAGTTATAAACTGAGCATAAGAGAAAAGAGGCTGCTAGTTCTCTCATCCCTATCCAACAGGGAAGAGGTTTTCTTTGCAGCAAAAGTCACTTCTGCTTGTTATCTAGCTTATAACTAACAGAAAAATTAGAAATCAACAATACATTACTATTCCACTCCTCCATCTGCTGAATTTCATATTCTTTTTATTTTTTTAAGCTTTCAAAGAAGGCTTTTCTCAGTCACTTTTCTGGGTTAAGAATGTAAACAATTAAAAGAGACTCATTGGAGAATTGAAAGTATCTTTTGCCAATAATTCCTCTATAACTGCAGGTGCTATTTCCTCATCACTTTGCTCCAAAGAGCAAGGAATTTTAATAGGATAGTGTGAAAGCTTATAAAACCATCACTGAGGGTGCAAAAATTTAAGAACATAATGTCTAAAACTGGTTAAGCAACATCAATAATGTAGCAAGGCTAGTCTTTAAAGTATCTAATCGTTAATTCTGTGTAGATAAGAAAAATACAGGTGCTTATTCAAAAGCTGATTGGCATTTCAAGTATTGCTAACTACTGCCTTTATCTATATCTAAATATAACAGAATCAAAAACAATTATTCAGGGAGGGGAAAAAAAGCTGAACTTGTCTTTTAAGAGCTTTCTGGTAGTCAGCTTCTCCTGTCTTTAATCTTCCCTCTCATACATTTCCATTCTTGTTCTCCCATGCCTCTTTGCCTCTTCTTCTGAAGGCAATAAAACCCCCATAGTCAATATTCTTGTACTTGGTGCTTGTCCAAACCCTTGTGTTACTTGATAACAGCCACAAGTTCCTGCTTCACAAACTTTCACAGCCTTCTGCTTCTGTATGCATCCCATCTGAACCACAACAAAAGTCATATGTATTTTCCACATAATTTTCTGCCCTTGAATTTTATTTTTTTTTTTGAGAGAGAGAGAGGAAGTAGGTTAATGAGTTCTGATGTATTCAGTTATGCCAGATACTTACTCAGCTGGAACATTCACTGCAGCTGATCAAATCTCTCATTCAGTTATGGTCTGGAGTTATTTTACATAGGAGATCATAATATTCTAAGCCCTTAACTCAAAATAAAAATCCAAGAAATTTCCAGATCTATTTAAATTAAAATAAAAAAT
>NW_008667189.1:431-1578 GCF_000695815.1 Acanthisitta chloris | reverse complement strand
CATCCTGGCTAAAACCAGGACACCCTCACAGCCAGCAGCCTCCCTCTGCAGCCCTAGAAGAGACTACACACTAAATTTTAGATCTACTGCCAAGTGAAATCACTGGAAGGCCCTGGTTTGTTTGGCTAGTTAGGACTAGTATCCATGTGAGGAAGCTGTGTTGTTGAGAAAGGAGGGGAGAGGATAATAAACTGACTGGGTGTGGGCAAAGGGTTTGGCTATATCTCTTGGAGCTGTGGGTATAATGGAGCAGGAAAACTTGTAGCAGTCAGGTCTCTCTTGCTCTTTATTGATAATGAATATTGCATTCCCTCCTATCCATGGCTTCTCTATATGAGGTTTGCAGAAAAAAGAAGAAAGTCTGTGATTTTATGACATGGACAGTGTTACAAATGTTTTTGTCTATAGCAGACAACAGAACATGTGTACAATAATGCATGAAAGACTGGCTCATTACTATGAAGGCTGGATAAGTATAGGTGTCATTCTAGCAGTGGTGCTCAGAGATCCATCCTAGTTTTGCAGTAATAATTTTCTGCTACCAGCCCTCAGAAGAACATTGTTATCCTGATTTTACAGGAAAACAGGGAGTGTGTATTTAGACTGTTGAAGAATTAGATGATTCTGTACTATTTCTCCTTTCCTGCTTTGGGAATGGTCAGTTCCTGACCTGCTTAGGTCATGTTGTCTTCAGTGAGCCCACACCTATCAGCTCCCCAAGACATTACAGGGGAATATAGGAGGGTAATTTAATACCTGCCTGCTACAACATCTGAGCCATGAGAAATACCTTCAGCTGCAGCTGGGGTCTCTAACACCACTGCAACTCAACTCTTGTCACCCAGGCTAAGGAGAGTAAAACAAAAGTAAGGACATTATGCCTGAAATCTGGAGCATTCGGATAGGTGTGTTTATTGGGAAAAGAAAAGGCTGGACTGCATGGTTGTTGCCAGAGCTCTGGCAAGAATATAACAGAAAAGAGGTATCCTCCTGAGGGAAAAACACCATATGGCAGCAATCCTAAGTATGGAATTGGGCTTAGTGGCAACAAGTATACATGGCATCCCTCAAAATGCCTCACTGCTGTCTTTCTGGAGATTCAGGAAGGGGCACATCCTGCCTGAGCCAAAGGAGATCACTACAGGCA
>NW_008667189.1:0-398 GCF_000695815.1 Acanthisitta chloris | reverse complement strand
AAATATGTCCAGCAGTTTTTTTGTTCTATTGATATAGAAGTAGCAGGAAGGTAGTAGCTAAAGGTGTGATATGGGTTTGTCCCTTGGGTCACTTTCTTGTATCCACCTTTCTGTCTTGTCCAGTACCTTCATTGAACTTGTGCTGGTTTAAAAGCAAACCAGTGAGAGACTCCAAGTCAGAAGTACAATTTAATAGGAAAAACAAAACAACAACAACAAATGCAACAGTACAAAAAAAAACCACTGACAGAGTCAGAAAGTAACCTGACACCCTGTCAGTCAGGGTGTTGGTAGTAGTCCGATTAACTGATGACTGCAGTCCTCCTGGAGTGATGGGTCTGTTGGAGCAGTGATCTCGCAGATGCAGTCCCGTCCCGAAGGTCCAGCGGCAGCTCTTG
>NW_008667188.1:573-4212 GCF_000695815.1 Acanthisitta chloris | reverse complement strand
GGAGGGGCAGTGATGGAACTGGGACCTGCTGGAGAGGGAACTGGGACTTACTGGAGTGGCTTCTCCCCGGTGTGGATGCGGCGGTGGATGATCAAGTTGCTGCTGGTGCGGAAGGAGCGAGCGCAGAACTCACAGATGTAATCCCGTTTGTCTGGGGGGGCAAAGCAAATGGGAGTGAGGGTTGATCCGGCCTGGAAAACCCTCGGGATGCTCTTCAGGGGCAGGGAGGTCTCCCAGCATGGAAATGGAGACGGTGAGGGAAGAGACTGGAGGAGCAGCCAGAGGTGGTAGCTCCAGGGGATGGGAAGGACATGGGCACGGCTGTTGTGGCCCAGCAACATTTGGACTGGGAATGTGGGAAGGAGATTCCAGCTGGGAGCAAAGCTGCTCCGTCCACAGGACTCACCGCTGTGGAGCTTCTCGTGCTCCTTGAGGTGCTTCTTGAAGTTGAAGGATTTGCCACACGTTGGCTCGGAGCAGGTGAAGGTTTTCTGGTGCACGTGCTGATACTTCTGGTGGTGCTACCAGACAAGGGAAAAAAGGAGAATCCACTCAGGTCCTAATTCCAACTCCTGGATAGTGACCACAACCCCTTGCTGGAGGTGGGATGGGCCAACACATCCAAAATTCCAGATGCTCTTGGAATGCTGAGGAGCAGCAGGAGCTCATGCCAGAGGGTTTGGGGTCTCGTGCTCACGTTCAGGTACTGTCGGTTGGAGAAGATCTTGCCGCAGCCCTCGAAGTCGCACAGGAGGATCTCCCGTTTCGCCGCCTTCCTGTGGGAGAGGAGGTGGAAAAAGCTGTGGGATACGGATCTGACACTCCATCCTCCTTCCCTTTGATCCACCTTCATCCTTTGGAAGCTCCTGCCCATCACCTCTCCCTCGTGGAAGGGATTGAGCTTCTCCTGCTCTTCCCAAAGGGTTGGAAAATGCCCCGGAAGCTGCTCCAGCCCCTTCCCAGGTACCTGATCCTCTTGGGGCCGATCTGGGCCACGTCCTCGGCGCTCATCCGCGCTCGGCGCTTGCAGCTGCAACGGGAGAGATCCGTGTGAGCCAAGCCCTGGTGTCCCCTCGTCGTCCCCAGTCCCAGAGCTGAGCGACGCATGAAATCGTTTCTCCCACGGGAGCAGAGCAGGAGGTGTTGGAAGAAACACCCTTCAGACAGTGAAAGGGGAATCAGCTCTTTATTGCTCATTCCAAGACAATTCCATAGGGTTTGGACACATCTCGGGACACGAAGGGGTTGGTTCTCAGCTTGGTGAGATCTCCAATTCATCCACAGCTCCCTGGGGAGAGGGAGAATCTCCTGATGTTTGTCAGCTCTTCCTTTGCTCCCGAAACAGGATTTTCTCTCGGGTTTTCCAGTTGCTGTGGGAAAAAAAGAGGAAGGAAAAATTCAATCGAACACTTCTCTAAGTCATCAAACTCAACTCAAACAGGCTTGACCTGAAGCTTAGGGTTGACTTTGAGGAGAGGTCCAAGCCCCAGGGAGAACCACTCGTCCCTTCCCAAATCCCACGGGGAACCTTTGGAAGGTGTGGGATTTGGGGTGGAAATCAGGCAGGAAACCAGGAAGGGTTTGGGGTTTTTTTTCACACCTTTTAACCTCCAGAAGGACAACCCAAACCCAAGCCAGAACTTGCCACCCTCACATGGAATTCGGGAGCGACGGCAGGGAGAAGGGGAGGAGAAAATCCAACGTTACCTTCGTTGGGATAAGGTCTCCAGGAGAGTCTCTGGTCTTCCAGTGATGGGTGAGGTTCTTCTGGGAGCTGCCAGGAGAGGGGGAGAAGGTTCAACACCCAAAAGAAGCCACGTCAAAGTGGAGAAGGATCCATCAGGACCATGAGGAGCAACACAACACTCACCTGGAGGATCTGGACTGGGATTGCTGCTGGTCCCATCTTGGTCACACCAGTTGACTCCAAGGAAAAAGAGGTTTTAACCCCTTAATCTTGTCCAAAACATGAGAAGATCCATCCAGGTGGTTTGTCTAGGTGTGTCACATCCCAGAGGTCCATGACCAACCTCCAACCCAACCTCCCTTTAACGCTGGTGCAAAGGCACCAGGGAAGCCCCAAGGGAAGATTTGACCCCAAAGCAGAGAAGTTTGGGCTGATGTGTTTGGATGAGGAGATGGAAACCCAACACTGGGTCCCAAAGCTGCTGGAGAAGCCCAAGGTCCATCGTGATGGGATCGATGGGGTTTTTGGGCTGTTGCCATCTCCAGGCTGGTGGAGGCTTCAACACCCACCACGGTGGTGGTTCAGAGGGTCTTCATCCCCCTCCACGGTCAACTCCAGACCATCCTTACTCCCCTACCACCCTGGGCTGACCTTACCAGGGCCAACAGTGGGTGGCATGAGGTCTGTGAAGCCCCTTGAAGACAATTTGGTGTGCCAGACCCACCTTGGCACCCTCAACACCCAACGAGGCCAAGAAACACAATTCTGCCCCATGGCCAACGGTGTCATTGACCTCCAGCCCCAGGACACACAGCTCTTGCCCTTCCCAGAGCTCAAGGCTTGGACACCGTTTGCTGTTGGGTTGGTGGTTCCAGTTGGTTCCTCAGCATGAAGAGCAGAAACATCTTCAATGTGCCCCAAAACGCTCCTCGGTGGCCACGAGAGACGGACATCTCTAAGTGGTGACCCCCAACACTCATCCCCACGTTCTCTCGGTGCTGCAGTTGTCGGGACTCACCTGACCCGTCCACTCTTGTCCTCTGAGGGGCTGGAGCTGGGCAGAGGAGGTTCTTGCTGGGGCTTCTCCTCCTTGATGGGTTTCTTGCGAGACTTGGGCTGGCTCTGGCGGCGCTGAGGCTCCGAGTCGCTGCGGGAGGGGAACGGAGTTGGATGAGGTAGGACGTTGGTTGGACATGGTAGGACATGGTATGGTTAGAGATGGAAGAATATTGGCTGGACACGGTATGACATATGGTATGAGATGAGTTGGACAGGGCTGGACGTGGCAAAGACCCAGGAGAGACACGAGGCAAGGAGGTTCCTCCCCAGAATCCTCTGCCCTTAGGAAACACCTCATCTAAGCACCACAAGGACACTGTTCCCACCTCTCCCAGGACAAACACAGGGCTCTCCCAGTGTGATACTGGGCCAAACTGGGCACCCTGGAGCACCTCCCCCCATGACCCTGATCCAGGTGTTCCCTCCCAGCTCTCCTCACCTGTCCAGGGACGGGTGGTAGTTCTCGTCACGCAGATCGTCCGTGTAGGCCAAGTCATCGTCCTCAGCAAAGTCCTCGTCCTCCTCTTCCTTCTCCTCTTGGGGCTCAGCTCCTGCCTCCGCGTCCTCGCTCGGAACAGCGCTGAGGGACACCACGACACGACAGGTCAGCCATGGATGTGGTGTTGGCCATCCAGGGATGGTCAGACGGGGCTGACCACGACCCTTGGGGAGGACCTGGGGGTGTCACACTCGTCATCGTCCTCAGCAAAGTCCTCGTCCTCCTCTTCCTTCTCCTCTTGGGGCTCAGCTCCTGCCTCCGCGTCCTCGCTCGGAACAGCGCTGAGGGACACCACGACACGACAGGTCAGCCATGGATGTGGTGTTGGCCATCCAGGGATGGTCAGACGGGGCTGACCACGACCCTTGGGGAGGACCTGGGGGTGTCACACTCT
>NW_008667188.1:0-550 GCF_000695815.1 Acanthisitta chloris | reverse complement strand
GCTCCGGTCTCCAGTGGCACCTGGGGAGCTGCAAGGAGACAGGAGGGAGGGGAGGGGAGGTGAGGAGGGGCTGGGAGCGGCGCAGGAGGAAGATGGGAAGGCTGGAAAGGTTGGAAAGGGCAACGGGGTTGGGACAGCAAGGTTAGGACGACCAGGGTGGGGCAACAGGGTTGGGACAACATCTGATCCCAGTGGGAAGGGGTTGATGAGCCTCGGGGACCTGGAGAGGCCCAGGAGGAGGATGAAGGGTTGGGAAGGGCAATGGGGTCGGGACAACATCTGATCCAAGCGGCAAGAGCTCCGTGACCCCCTGGAACCAGGAGAGAGGCCAAACCTGGAGCACCGAGAGCGTGAGCTCACCTGAGCCACCTCCACCGCCGTCACCTCTCCCATCCGCGACCTCCTGCCCACTCTCCCTGTCCCCACGAGGTGACTCCTCTGCTCCAGCTCCTCCCGCGCGTCCCTCGGGCTCAGCACTCAGCGCGACCCTCCGGAGCGACCTCCGGCGCCCAGCGTTGACCCCGGGGCAGCTCCCAGTGCCATCCCTGGG
>NW_008667187.1:23277-29678 GCF_000695815.1 Acanthisitta chloris | reverse complement strand
ACAGAGGGGACCCCCCCAAACCCCTTTTTCACCCTATTTCCCCCTCCTACCACTCCTTGCCACCACCTCGGCTGCAGTCACCCTCAGCAGAGCTCTCCCCACACTGCCAAGTCCAAGGATTGTGGGTTTAGGCTGTTTTCTAAGGTAAGGGGAATATAAGATAAAGGGTAAAGCACCAACACAGATTATTGTCTGACAGAGGGAAAATGATGAGTATTTCAATGGCAGGAAAAGCTTCAGTCAGCAAGAAGAGGTGTCAGCCAAGGGGATGCTCAGCTATGAGGTAACGAGCCCAGGAAACAAGGCTGATGTCATTGCCCAGAGAAGCTTCCATCCTTGGGAGTGTTCCAGGCCAGGCTGGATGGGGCTTGGAGCAGCCTGGGCTGGTGGAAGGTGTCCCTGCTGAAGGATGATGAAGTGGAAAAGGACTATGTAACCAAGAAATCATTCTTTTCTTGATGACATTTGTACCTCAGAAAATCAGATCCCACAGCTGGGAGTGGAAAAACTCAACTTCCTTTGGGCTTCGTTTTCTTTTGAGCTGATCATAATAACAAAAAAGACTGAATAATAAAAAACCCTAAAACTAAAAGAATGTCTCAAAGTGTACCTCAAAGTTAAAGCCACAAAGTTGAACAAATTCTACAAATCCAATGAATTCTGTAAATGGTCAACAACATTTTAAAGAATTCCATACAAATTTACCCATTCTTCTCTTTTTTTTTGGCAGAATATTGATTCTTTTGTATATGAAACATGAACTAACTGAAGCAGCTCAATTTTTATGTGTTTTATATTATTTCTCTTTATTTTTTTCAATACCTTCACATGTCCTGAGGTTGACCTGAAGACCAAAGCAGATGAATGAGCAGTGGGAGCCCAGTGTCTGCCCACCCAAGGCTGACCTTTCCAGGACCACTTGGAGAGAGCAGAGGGTTGGCCAGGTAATTATTCCAAGCTCTGCAGTGCCTGGATGAGCTACGGCATCAGAGTCTTGACCTCATTCACAGCACCTGCATTTATGAAATGCCAAGAGATTATGCAGAGAGCTTTCCTGAGGGTAATCATATGAGGCAGGAGACATGAAGTCATTGTCCTAAAGCCCAAGGTGAAACCAGGCTGTCCTGAAAAACCCCAGGCAGATCTAGGACTGCATTTTGTGGTGCTGCAGGAGGAAAATCTGGTCCTGCCTAATTATTTTAGGATGTTTTCCTAAGGTAAAGGGGGTTTTGTGGTCAGTTTAGTCCTTCCCACCAAGACACAACCACAATTTGATCAAGCTTGGGGTCACAAAATGACTAAGTGTCTCTGGGTTTCATGGAGTTATCCAGTTAGGCTGTTTCCTGGCTTCATCCTTCAGGGAAAGTTAGTATTTAGAATTCCACTCAGACCAGTTTTCTGGGCTTCAGAGTTAGAAGAAGAAAAGTCAGGAGCTAATTATTTTTCTGTAGCTCAGGATTTCATTCCAGGAAGGCAATCCATGTCTTAATGCTTCCTCCTACAGAAAAGCCCTCTACTTTGGGATGAAATAATGGAAATATGGGAATTATTCAAGCCTATTTGAGTATTTCCTTATTTTTCATGGGAAATAATTCACCCTACCTGCCTGACCTGAAGCCCACAGAGGTGCCAATAACTTCCCAGGAGGCAGATTGAGCTTGGTGCCTCTGAACATGATTTTCACACTGTACATGGTTGGGAAGGATGAGCAGAACCCACTCTCCTGCTTGGAGAAACCCTGTTGGAAAGCACATTCCCATCCAACAGCCCAGTCCTTCTGCTCCACAGATGCCTCAACAAACCCTCACATGGTCTAGAGGACTCTGTGAAGGTTCTTGAGACCTTCAGTGTGAGCAAAGAGTTTCCTCAGTTCTGCTGTTACACAATCCATCCCAACTGCAGTTGGCATCAGTGGGGAAAATGCTCTGAGCAGCAAAGTTTGCTGCTTCCCATTTTGGAAAACCACTTGGAAGACCTCAGAATGACACCAATTCATCAGCCTTCCCTCTGTGTGCTAAGAGACTCCAGTAACTGCTAATTATTCAGTAATTAAGTGTCTCTCTAGGGTTGTAATTGTGATGTGGCCTCTCCCTGTCACTGTTTGCTCCTTAGGTGGAAGTTTCCTCAATGCACAAACAAATTCTCTCCTTTACATTTGATTGGATTACAAAATTGCTTTAAACTCTGAGGAGATGATTAGGTAAAGTGTTTGTGCGCAAGAGTTACCATGGGAACTCAAGGAGAGAGAGATCTTTAGAAACCACAAGTCAGCTTGTGTTTCAGACAATTAATATTGTCTCATTCATTTGCTCTGCCTCTTTTGGGCACTGTTCTTAAAGACATTTCGTCTCCTTTTCCATAGCAAATCCTGTGCCTAAGGGATTCTGCTCCCTGGAGGATTCATCCCTCATTCTCTTGCCACCTTGAGCAAGGCCACCTTGCAGCCCTGGGTAGCTGCTTCTTCGCCTTCTGCTTCTCCTCTTTGGCCTGAGGACATCTCTGAAGGCATCCCGGTGGGATTTGGTATGGGATTGGAGAGGTGTCAAAGCTCCTGTGCTGTCGTGGAGCCAGGGCACGCTGCTGGCTGAGCTGAGCAGCTCTCACTGCCTCTCCTGCACAAACCCCTCTGCTCTCTTTTCCAGCACCTCAGACTTCTCAAACCTGTGTTTCTCCTAATTGCATGGTTGATATTTTAGGGCAGAGCAGCTGATAACTGAGTGCCAGTAGCTGTCCCTCTGCTCTCCTCTCTTTCCAAACTCTCTTTCTCCAGCCACCTAACCTCATCCCATCTCCTGGTTCCTCTTTTACCTGCTCTCAGCACTCTCCCTAGCATCCTGCTGTCCTCTGGCTCTCCCCTCACAGCACATATATCACACCTTAGAAAAAACACCATTATGCAGCACTTTCCATTTGTCTTTCTCCCCTTCCCATCCAAGATGTCCAGAGGCCTTCACTAAACTCAGGTGCCAGCACAGCATTGATCTTCTCTCTGCACACCATTGCCTTTGTGCTCCTGTCCTTGCACTCAGGGGCTTTTTCGGGTGGTTTTTCTTTGCATTCATGTCCATTTCCAGGCTGCTGCTCAGCTCCCAGCACCATGATCTTCCTTTTCCCACCATCACATCTGTTACACAAGAGCAACATGCAGCCCCAGGTTAGCCAACTTCAACAGGACTTGAAAAAGTCAAAGGCCAAACTACCGAATTTCCAGTCTCTGCTCAAAGTCAGGGAAGAGTGAGACAACCTCAGAGAAACACAGGGAAGAATTAGCATTGCATGAGGTAAACCTCCTCTCTTCCCTAGCTTCAGTCTCCAACTGCTGAGCTGATTTTGGCAGAAACCTGCCAGAATATTTGTTCCAAGGCAGCCTGCAATACGTCAGCAGGCAAATTGCAGCTGGGGAAGATGAGCAGAGGCTGAGAGCAGGAGCTTGCAGTGGGAAATGTTGGGCAGACAGGAGTGTAGGTGTTGCCACTTCCTCTGCTGATAACATTTTGCTGCAAAATATGCACAAACCAGAAAAGATAGAGCAAATAATGTGTATATAAAGGGACAGTTGGGCTTAGTACCCTCTTGCACACCCAACTGCACAGACAGACACAAAAGGACCATCTCCTGCCCTCCAAGGGTTTATTGATTCCAGATATAACTCCCTTCGAACCTGCTGGTTTTCCATCCCTTTGCACAAGTCTGGAAGTTGCTCTTGGTTCCAGGAAACAGTGAATGTTGCTCTGATTGAAACTCATTTGCTGTATTTTAGTAACAGGGAACCTGTTGCCCTGAGGGCAGCACAGGTCTCTGTCTGAGGGTGTCCCAAAACATACAGGGGAAAATGATATTAAAACTGTTTTCTTGTAAAATGTCACTTCTTTTTGCAGGAGGAAAGTCTTGGCAGGTGTTTTTGTCCTGATTTAGGAGCTCCAGCAGACACCACATGCACAAGGTAAGACCAAAACTAGGCCATATTTAACTCATTATACTCACTCCATAAAAGCATTCCAGATCAGGCCCAGTTTCTATCCTTAAAAATTAATGAGACAGAGGAGATGTTCAGCATACCTTGCATTTTCCCTGTCTCCATGGAAAAGCAAGGATGAGTAACCTGAGAGGCTGGAACCAGGCACCAAGAATCAGAGAGTGTTTCTCATGGCCAGTGCTCCATGTGGATGAGTTCCCATCCCCAGCAGAACATTCCTAGGTCTGGAAGAATCAAACCTGCATGTTCCCTGCAGCCTCTGGGGCTGGAGGGGAGTGTTTCTGGGCAGTCTGTGAGGGAGTGATGTTGCTTTTGAAGCCCAAAATCACTCAGACAGCACCACCTGTAACAGGCCCTTTGCTGCTCTCAGGCAGTGATGGTGAGATGCAGGTCATGACCTTCTGGAGGATTATGTTGGATTATCAGATTAGATTATCTTCCTGGATATTGAGTTCAGAAGGGCCATGGGGAGTGAGGAACAGAGACTGATTTCCCACCTATCCCCAGGTGTTCTTTGAGGGGGAATCACCTCACTCCTCCTTTCCTTTGCATCCTTATTTCCTTTCCATCAGCCTGTGGGCACTGATGCCAACCTCTTTCCAGCCATGTCATGTTGAGATCAAACCCCCTGTCCCAAGCAGTGCCACAACAAGGATAGAATATATAGACTAATATGTAGAATAAATGTAGAGAATATACAGAATAAATAGAATAAATAAATATAGAAGATATAGAATAGACTATACAGAATAAATAGAATGCTAGAATCGTCAAGGTTGGGAGATGGTGTCGTAGCACCCTGCAAGCATTTCTGCCTTCAGAAGGAGACAGGCTGGTTGTTGGCAGAGAGCCACTGCTGCTTAATTGGAAAAAGGGGTTTAAATCAAGCTGGTATTTTTACTTTAAACAAGACATCTCAAATGGAATGCTCAGCATCAAAGAATCAAGCAGAGCAGCACAGACACAGCAGCAAGAGCTTCTAATGAGGCAGAGAAGAGACTCCTGACCCTGGTGAGGTTAGGGAAGGAGACAGCACTGGCAAAGTCGTTGTCTTTGAGCACAAGGGAACATTTCTCCTTGTGGCTTCTCTATTTTTCAGCAAAAAGAGAAGCACAGTCGTAGTGTGGCAACAGAACAAAACTGTTCTTGGGGAAGGAACCATTATATCTAGTCAAATATCTCCTCGTTGACACTGGTGGGCCCTGACTCAGGCTCACAAGAGGATGAACAACACATCATGATTTTGGATATAACACTCTCCCTCACTTCTCTCCCCAGAAAGACCTTCTGTGTCTGGTTGTGCTAATGGGTATTGGCTCTCATGGGCTAGGGTTGGGATGGCAGGAGCTTGTGTGGAGCCCGAAATAAAGTGTAAGATCCAAATTCCCATAGGCTGGAAGAGTTTGGATCTCACTCTGGACTTGATTATTGACACTTGTTTTTCATGGCCACAAATCCCCAGATTTAGCATAGAGTGTCGCTCTGTCAATCTCTAATTAGTGTCAGTATTAAATTACAAATTCAGGCAACAAAGACCCTCTCTGTCTCGTTCTCCTTTCCACTGACCACCACAGCAGGAGTTGTGGCTGTTGTCAGGGAAAGGCTCTTCCCCTAGAGGGTGTTTGGGCACTGGAACAGGTTTAGGTTGGATATTAGGAGAGGGTTCTTGCCCCAGAAGGTGTTTGGGCACTGGCACAGCTCCCCAGGGCAGTGGTCACAGCCCCAAGGCTGACAGAGCTCCAGGAGTGTTTGGCCAATGCTCTCATGCACAGGGTGGACTGTTGGGCTGTCTGTGCAGGGCAGGAGTTGGACTGGATGACCCTTGTGGGTCCCTTGGGGGTGTTTTCCAGCTCAGGATATTCCATGATTCTATGAGTCCCTCTCTGCTGTGCCATCCCATTCAACCAACTGACCCTGTGACTGGTGGCAATGTGTTCTAATCCTATTTTTCCTTGCAGAAAGTGCCTTCCTGCAGTGGCTGTGCCTTGGCTACGTGTTCTAACAGGCAGTTTGTAAGATTTTCTCTAAAGTTCTCCTGCTATTTTTATAACCAGTATTTTCTCCTGTGCTTTGGCAATTGCAGTTTCCCAGCACAGTCCCCAGGTGCACACACAGCCAGGGAGCTGGGAGGGACAGGCTGTGATAGGGATGGTGCTGGGTCACTTGCAGGAGGGATTTTGTCACACTGTACCTTCCTGCACTGCTGTCACTGAGGGCCTGAGGGTTACCCTGATCTCCCTGCAGAGCAGGAATTGGCTTATCTTTATATCCTCGCTACATTCAACTGGAAACCTATTTTCATTAACAAAATATGGATTTATTCATCCCTGTGCAATAAAAACAGAGTCACTTTAATACACTTTCAGGGAATAATTGAGTCAATGATTCTGTAATAAGAGTTCTGTCCTCTGTTCCTGGGAGGGTG
>NW_008667187.1:21645-23256 GCF_000695815.1 Acanthisitta chloris | reverse complement strand
CTGCTGTGAGGAGCCCTGTAAAACCTGCCCACACACTGCTCACTGAGGGTGCTGGGACTGCTGTGTGGGCTTGTGGAAAATGTTCCTTCACCCACAGATCCCTGCCTGCCTCTGCCTCCAAATGTCATTGAGAAACCTACCAAGGAATCATGTTTAATTGGAGAATCTGCCCAGCATGGATCTGCACCCTGCAGGTGGCAAAGGTGATGATGGGGATGAACTGAGAGCTGAGAAGTTGTTACATTATCCTGTCTCTGCTGCAGAATTAGTTTGAAAAGGGATGGGGCATTTGGCAAACAGAGGGAAAGCATGGGGGTGTCTTGTTAGATCGGCCATAGAGTCACAGGCTGGTTTGGGTTGGAAGGACCTTTAAAGTTCATCTCATTCCACCCCTTGCCATGGGCAGGGACACCTTCCACTAGATCAAGGCTGCTTCAAGCCCCATCCAACCTGGACTGGAACACTCCCAGGGATGGAACCACAGCCTCTCTAAGACACTGTCCCAGGTTGCCCAGGGAGGCTGTGGCTGCCCCAACCCTGGCAGTGTTCAAAGCCAGGTTGGCTAAAGCCTTGAGCGACCTGCCCAGGGCAGGCATTTGGCACTGGATGAGCTCTAAGCTCCATTCCAACCCCTTAACATTCTATGATTCTATGGAGCAGCCACAGCTTCTCTGGGCAACCTGTGCCAGTGCCTCACCACCCTCACAGCAAACAATTCCTTCCCAATATCCCATCTATCCTTGCCCTCTGGCAGTGGGAAGCCATTCCCCCTTGTCCTGTCCCTCCATCCCTTGTCCAAAGTCTCTGTGCAGCTCTCTTGGAACCCCTTTAGGCGCTGGAAGGGTCTCTGAGGTCTTCCCAGAGCCTTGTCTTCTCCAGGCTGAACACCCTCAGCTCTCCCAACCATTGCAGCTCTCTCTCCATTGCAAAGGTGCTCCAGCCCTTGGGGCATCTCCATGGCCTCTGCTGGACTCACTCCAGCAGTTTCATATCCGTCCTGTGCTGAGGACCCCAGAGCTGGATCCAATATTCCAGCATGGTAATGCTGTGAGCATAGAGCTCCTGCCCCACAAGAGCAGAAGATGGAAGTGATGGAGGAGAGTGTGAAGGTCAAACACCGAACACAGCAAAAGTGGGACCTACTGGTTTCAATCAAACATCTAAATCAGAGGCTGAAGAGACAAGAAGGATTTTGATAAAATGGGTCCATAAAGGAGCAGCTTTTCCTGTTGCCTCTCATTTCCATCTATTTATGCCTTTGCCCATGTCACAGTGTGCTGTGCACTGCTAGAATCCAACTGAACCTTCCAACAAGCAAACAAACAGGCAGGAAAACACTCCCCAGCAGAAACTGCTACATTTTCTTGTACCCAAACACAAAGCAGTGATAGCAGGAGGTGATCTGTCACTGCCACGAGCTCAACTCTTCTCTTTAGCAAAATCCATCCTAGCTGCCTCCCCTTCCCTCTCATTCCCCAGAATCCAACACCTCGTGGAAGCACCTCCTGCACACCCATGTCTCATGCTGTGTCTCCTGCAGCAGCGTCTCCCACTCGCCTGTCTGCTGGGTGCAGTGTGATCAGTCAGGTTTCATCATTCCCAAGTTTTATT
>NW_008667187.1:21186-21597 GCF_000695815.1 Acanthisitta chloris | reverse complement strand
GATCAGCAGCTCCTGAGCACTTCAAAAGGGCCAATTTCCCCCAGTTCACAACAAAATTACAGAGTCATAGAATCCCAGAGTGGTTTGGGTTGGAAGGATCTTAGAGATCATCTCGTCCCACTCCCTGCCATGGGCAGGGACACCTTCCACTAGCCCAGGGTGCTCCAAGCCCCATCCGATCTGGCCTTAAATAGGTATGAGCTGGCAGCAAACTCTCACCAGATAATGAAGGGAATGGTTAAAGGATGTTTTAGTAGAGGACAAAACCATGACAAGTTGGGCCATGAAGATGCTTCAAGGGCTGGAGCACCTCTGCTCTGGAGCCAGGCTGGGGTCTGTTCAGCCTGGAGAAGAGAAGCTCCAGGGAGACCTTAGAGCCCCTTCCAGTGCCTAAAGAGGCTCCAAGAGAGC
>NW_008667187.1:20172-21039 GCF_000695815.1 Acanthisitta chloris | reverse complement strand
CCCTGGGAGTGTTCCAGGCCAGGTTGGATGGGGCTTGGAGCAGCCTGGGCTGGTGGAAGGTGTCCCTGCCCATGGCCAGGGGGTGAAATTCGATGAGCTTTTAGGTCCTTCCAAGTCAAACCATTCCATGATTCTGACCTCTGAGCCCTTTCAGTGCCTAAATAGGCTTCAAGAGAGATGGAGAGAGACTTTGAACAAGGCCCTGGAGTGGCAGGACAAGGGGGAAATGGCTTCAAACTGTCAGCTGGATTGCAGCTGGAAATCACTGGGATGAGAAGGGGAGAGGAGGCAGCTGGGACACAGCTGTGGGAGCAGCACAGGTCACAGGAGAGCTGAGTGCCCAGTGCTGGGGCTGAGGTGTGACATCCTGCTGTGCACACCTTGTCACCACCATACATTCCCAGGCTCATGGAGCTGGGGCCTGTGGTGGCTCTGGGGACAGCCAACCCATTGTTGGGCACAGGCTCCGCAGGGAAAATCCAGCCTAATGAAAGGCTTCCTGCTGTAATTGGATTTCAACTGCAAACAGAGTCATTATGCTGATTGTCCTTGTGCTTTTGAAGATGAGACCATGGCAGTGAGAGCAGCTCTGTCTGATTGACTCTGCTCCTCATCTCTGTGGTGGGGACTCAATCAGGAGAGCAGTGAAGTGGCCCCAAGTGCTCCTGCTCTGCTCCAGGAAATGGGCAGGGGAGAGGATATAAAGTGGTTTGTGCAGAGGGTAAAGGACTTTCAGAGCATGTCCCAGCTGCAGTGTCATCTCTGGGCATGGTGTGCCCGTCTTGTTCAGGCTCAGTGACAGGCACTGCCCAGGCCATGGCTGGAGATCTGGCTGTGTCCAGTGTCAGGAATGTGGAGTCTACAGGG
>NW_008667187.1:13201-20150 GCF_000695815.1 Acanthisitta chloris | reverse complement strand
GAAAGAGGAGGTACGAAAGATGTGTGTCAGCAGCAGTGGTGGGATCAGACCCAAGCTAATTTCTGAGGTCTCCACAGAGAGACATGGGCTAACCTGGTGCCAAAGATCTGGTGCTGACGTGGTGGAAAAGAGGTGAAGGCAATTTTAGGATGCTCTGAGAACACTCACAGTTCCAGCAGGGGCTTGAGTAGGGTTTTGTCATTGTTCAACCAACAGCACACCTGTGCTATCTCCTCCCCCTTTTGTTTTTAAGGTTCTTTAGCCCCACAGGAATATGTCAGGCTATAAAACCCTCACAGGACAAAAGTTAAAGCCCAAATGAAAAGGAAAATACAGCTGCAATTCCAAGGTTACTTTCCAGGTTGACTGTGCTCAAAATCCTTTCAACAATGCTGCTAGGCCACATGAAGACAAAACACCATTGGCTTGGGGACAGATTAAATGCAACTAATTAAATTGTTTGATGCAAAATACTAAATTACAGAATAACAGAGGAAATGGCCTCAAGTTGAACCAGGGAAGGGTTAGATCAGATATTAGGAAATATTTCTTCATGGAAAGGGTGGTCAGGCATTGGCTCAGGCTGCCTGGGGCAGTGATGGAGTCCCCATCCCCAGAGGGATTTAAAAGCCATGTGGATGTGACACTCAGGGACATGGTTAGTGGTGGCCTTGGCAGTGCTAGGGAATGGTGATCTTAGAGGTCTTATCCAACCCAGCACTGATCCCAGTTCCCAGGAAAGCAGCAGGAAGCTCACTACTGGCACGGTCAAGCTCCCATCCCAGCTCTGGCACTGCTCTCCTCTCCAGCCTGCCATGGAGTGCCCTGTGTCCCTGTGGCCAGAGGCCAATGGGCAGAGCAGAACCCACACACACATACAGCTGGCAGCCAGCAGGAGCTTCCCAATCCATGTGGCACCAGAACAGACAAATAGTTAATCTCCAACCTAGTGCTGTGAAGGATTGTGTCCCTGTGGAGCTGGTGCAGAGCCAAGACTCACTCCTGTGAAAGCAGCACCACAGCTCCTGCAGTGGGAAGCAGGATGAGCCCTGGGAAAGTGCTACCTAGGAGATCTGAGTGTTTTGGGTGGGTTTTGGGGCTGTCCAAGGCCATTTTTAACACTGGGCATGAGCAATCCTTACTACTGGTTTGACAGAGGCTTAATACTGCCAGAAGGTAGGGTTAGATGGGATATTGGGAAGGAATTCTTGGCTGTGAGGGTGGTGAGGCACTGGCACAGGTTGCCCAGAGAAGCTGTGGCTGCTCCATCCCTGGGAGTGTTCCAGGCCAGGCTGGATGGGGCTTGGAGCAGCCTGGGCTGGTGGAAGGTGTCCCTGCCCATGGCAGGGGGGGGGACAAGGGGATCTTTGAGGCCCTTCCAACCCAAACCATTCTGGGATTCTGTGATCTTAAGTGGATAGCTGGAGAAATGGACCATATGCACATGGGATGAACAGCATGGCCATTTCTCTGATCCTATCCAAATGGAGCTCCTAGTAGACAACTGCCTGAAAATTCAGAGGAAAACACACTCCATCAGACAATGCAGAGGCTATGCAATCCCACTGTGCCATTCCCAGGGGGAAGAGGCATGTGCAGGAGACCTCTTAGACCTAATAGAAACAGTGCATAATGATATCTAGAGGCTAGAGGCTCAAGCCTGAGAAATTTCAGCTGGAAATAAGATGCACATTTTTAACAGGTGGTAATGAATCACTGGAACAGGCTCCCAGGGGATGGGATAAATGCTCTGCCACACAGAGCCTTGCAGTCACACCTGCATCTGAGAGGGCAGAGATCAAAACTGCTGCACAGCATGTGCCTCTGCCCTGAAATCTAGGATATGTGTTTTCCAAGGCAAGGATATGTGTTTTCCAATCACACAGTGGTTTGGCTTGGAAGGCACCTTAAAGCTCATCTCATCCCACCCCCTGCCATGGGCAGGGACACATTCCACTAGCCCAGGTTGCTCCAGGCCCCATCCAACCTGACCTGGAACACTCCCAGGGATGGAGCAGTCACAGCTGCTCTGGGCAACCTGTGCCAGTGTCTCATCACTCTCACAGAGAGCAATTCCTTCCCAATATCCCATCTATCCCTGCCCTCTAGCAATGGGAAGCCATTCCCTCTGTCCTGTCCCTCCAGGCCCTTGTCCCAAGTCCCTCTCCAGCTCTTTTGAAGCCCCTTTAGGCACTGAAAGAGGCTCTAAAGTCTCCCTGGAGTTTCTCTTCTCCAGGCTGAACACCCTCAGCTCTCAGCCTGGCTCTGGGGCAGAGGTGCTCCAGCCCTTGGAGCATCTGAGGGACAGAGCTACAAAGCCACTACTCTTTCCATACTCTATTGCCATGGCAATTCCCTAGCACTTTCCCTTGCTCCCCACAACAAAGAGAGCAGACACCAGTGTGTCGCCTCCCACTTTGAGCGCTACAGTCTGAAAACAAGGGGCTGTGTCCAGCTATCACTGAGACACATCACTATTGGCCCAGTGACCCAACTGCACCATCATCACATCTTAATCAAGCAGGACACAGGCTCAGGGAATACACTTGTAACTGGCATTTAATTTATTCACACAATCTGATTAGCAAGTCTTCGCTGAGCCCTGTGTCTGCTACACTCCATGGATATTTCTCCATGCATCTGGATGTCTGACAGTTTGTTTACATGATCACCAACATGAATAACTCAAATTACTTGGCTTAGCATCCCAAGCAGCCTCTGTTTTAGCCTCCTGCAGTGGCAGCTCACAATGAATGTTAATGAGCCCTTAAAGATGTGAGCAGGTTCTGGTGTTGTCAGCAGAAGGGTATGAAAGGACAGGGGAACAGAGACTTATTGTGGGGTACAAAAGAGTTAGTAATCTCTTTCCTGCAGGGCTGAACAGCCTACCAAGGTGGCTTATCCGTGGGCCGGAGCATGGACCCTTCCCTCACCCCTGAGGCAATGGCATGGAGCTGTGCCAGGGGAGGGTTAGGTTGGATATCAGGAAAAGTTCTTCCCCCAGAGGTGTTTGGGCACTGGAACAGCTCCCCAGGGCAGTGGTCACAGCCCCAAGGCTGACAGAGCTCAGGGAGTGTTTGGCCAATGCTCTCAGGCACAGGGTGGCTCGTTGGGGTGTCCTGAGCCAGGCAGGAGTTGGACTCAATGATCCATGTGGGTCTCTCCCAACTCAGAATATTCTGTGATTCTGTGATTCTCTGACCTGAGCAGGTGGCAGGAGCTGTGTTGTCACCTCTCAGCTTGTTCTCCTCAAGGAGGCTCATTTAAAAGGAAAAGGGTCCTGGTGAACTTCCAGTGCCTTAAAGTGGCTCCAAGAGAGCTGCAGAGAGACTTTGAACAAGGGACTGGAATGACAGGACAAGGGGGAATGGCTTCCCACTGCCAGAGGGCAGGGACAGATGGGATATTGGGAAGAAACTCCTGACTGTGAGGGTGCTGAGGCACTAGCACAGGTTGCCCAGAGAAGCTGTGGCTGTTCCATCCCTGGGAGTGTTCCAGGCCAGGTGGGATGGTGCTGGGAGCAACCTGGGCTGGTGGAAGGGGTCCCTGCCCATGGCAGGGGGTGGAATGAGATGAGCTTTAACATCCTTCCAACCCAAACCACTCTGGATTCAATGTGCAGGAATGGCAGAATGTGTCTAATGCTTGGATGATGCAGGAGAAGACCCAGAGGACAGGATTTCTAACAGAAAGCCATCCAAAAATGGGGGATTTTATTATAACTTGTCACAAAGAAAGATTTTACAGTGTAAATATGTCACCAGAGCCAGAGGACTTTGACCAGCACATGGGAAAATGTCACATCCCCAGTGTGCTCCAAACTGAGGAACTTCTAAAACCCCTTTGACAACTAGAATATGAACAAGTGATATTCAAACATCACTCCTTCTGCCCAATTCAGTGAGGGCAAAGCACCATCCCAGCAAGAAAAGAGCCTACCCAGATGCAGGTGGCACTCAGGGACCACCTCCACGTGGAGAGGGGGTGTGAGACACAGCCCCCCGTGGATGTGCAGTGACAGCCTTGCGGGAGGACAGGCAGCAGGCTCGGAAGTAGAAGCTAAAAAGGGAATTGTGCACTCTGCTATTTTAGCAGTGCTTTAGTCAGAGCAACACGTACTCCCTGGATATTTTTATCCGGTGCAGTTGGGAGCACATCTCCGGGAATGCGGCTGCATTACACAACACACCTCGAGCCACCAACACACTGCTGTCCCACAGCCTGGCAGCCCCTCCATGTCCCCATGGGCCTGTGCCCTGAGGGGGATGTGGGGAGCTTGGGAAGAGGTTGGTAGGAACCAGGAGCATTGTGTGTCCTCACTGCCATGTGTTAGGGGAAGGATCTCAGAATCACAGAGTTGGAAAAGACCTCTGAGACCATCCAGTCCAGCCTATGGCCTAATACCACCATGTCAAATAGACCATGGCACTGAGTGCCATGTCCAGTCTGGCCTTAAACTCCTCCAGGGATGGTGACTCCACCACCTCCCTGGGCAGCACATTCCAATGTCTAAAGGAATGAACCTTTCTGGGGCTTGAAACCTTTGGAAGTTTCATAGTTTCACAGTATGTTAAGGGGTTGGAATGGAGCTTAGAGAACATCCAGTCCCTGCAGCCCCTTCAGCTCCTGGCAGGTTGCTCTGAGCTCTCCACACAACCTTCTCTTCTCCAGGCTGAACAGCCCCAACTCTCTCAGCCTGTCTCATAGGGAAGGTGCTCCAGTGCTCTGAGGCTTTGTGGCCTCCTCTGGACTTGCTCCAACAGTTCCATGTCCTTCTGATGTTGGGGACACCAGAACTGTGTGCAGCACTCCAGGTGGGTCTCAGCAGAGCAGAGTTGAGGAGGAGAATCACCTCCCTCAAGCTGCTGCCACGTTCCAGGATGAATTGTTTCCCTCTGCAGTGGGTGTTTTGGAGAGGAGCTTGGTGAGAGCTTCAATCCTCAGGCATGTTATCCAGGCTCTGAATGGTCACCTGTGACTTCTACTTGGCTCTGGCTTTTCCTGCTGCCCTTTCAGATCACTCCTGGAGACATCACCTTCTGCTGGGCACCTCTCCTTGCCAGGAGTATTTTACCATACACTTCTAAAAGCATTTTGGAGAAGGGATCAGCCGAGCCAGCCTGGAGGCAGGGTCTGGCTGGCAGTCTGTGGAAGTGCACATATGGGTGGAAAGAGAGATATTTAGGAATTAAAACCACCACCAGTGTGGTCTCTGTCTTATTTCTTTACCTGTAGATTAAAGCTTCCTGTGGCTGCTTGAAATTTTGCCATGAGAAGTCATTTCTCCTATAAATACAATGAGTCAGTGATGCCTGGGAACTGTTGTGTGGAAGAGTTTTCTTACCTACAGAGTCATCCTCCTTCAAAAAAGGCAAATGTCTTGTTTATTCCTTACTTGGATAAAGACTTTTCTTTAGCATATTATTTCCTGCTGCTGCTCTGTGAGTCAGAGCACCTTGTGCAGACACTGGGAGGCTGTGTCATGCTACAAATGCTTATTTCTGTAAGGGCAGATAATGACAACCATTAATTGGGAATTAGGGAATTGTATCCAGTCCTTCAGTACATTTCTTGCTGCACAAAGGCAGAACCACAGCTGCAGGAGCAGGAGAGAAGGTCCTACACCAGGGCATTGCAGAGCTGCAATATTCACTGACCCAGAGCTTCAGACAACTCTCTGGGGATGCTTTAAAGTTTAAGGCTTTTGGGATCCACCTACAGCAGCTCCTGCCTTTGCCATCATGGGATGGAACAAAGAACCATCTGAGGCACAAGTTCATATCCTGGAAGTGTTCCAGGCAAGGTTGGATGGAACTTGGAGCAACCTGGGCTAGTGGAAGGGGTCCCTGAGAGGGCAGGGGATGGGACCAAATGAGTGTTAAGGTCCTTCCAACCCAAACCACTCTGGGATTCTATGAAAGGTTTTCCATTTTTGCTCAGTTTTAACTGTTTAGCTAAGCAGTGAGACTCCCCTTAGCTTCTACGAATTTTTTCCACAGCCAGGCAGCATTTGCAGTGTGGGGACATCTGTCATAAATGATTCATTCCTTCCCTCCTCTCTCCACTGATGTTTTCCTTCTAGCCATAATAATCTGCATTTTTCTCTCTTAATCTTCCTCACGTTACTGTGTTTGGGATATTTCATGCCCCAGGAGAGGCTGGTGAGGACAGAGGTGGGTTCCCCCTTGCAGGAAGGGGAGACCCAGACCATGTCCCAGGGACATGCCTGTCACCCACCTCCTCTCCCTGGAGATCATAGAGGCATAGAATCACAGAATGGTTTAGGTTGGAAGGATCTTGATGACCATCCAGTTCCAATTCCCCTGCCATGGCCAGGGACACCTTCCACTAGCCCATGTTGCTCCAAGCCCCATCCAACCTGGCCTGGAACTCTTCCAGGGATGGAGCAGCCACAGCTTCTCTGTCCAACCTGTGCCACTGAAATAACAGCCAACCTGGCTTTGTCTCCAGGACTGCATGAGCAGGCTGGACAGTCCCAAACCAGCACAGGACCAGCACAGATCTCCTCCACTATTACCACTTGGAGATACATATGTGTTGCTCCAAGCCCCATCCAACCTGGCCTGGAACTCTTCCAGGGATGGAGCAGCCACAGCTTCTCTGTCCAACCTGTGCCACTGAAATAACAGCCAACCTGGCTTTGTCTCCAGGACTGCATGAGCAGGCTGGACAGTCCCAAACCAGCACAGGACCAGCACAGATCTCCTCCACTATTACCACTTGGAGATACATATGAAGATGCTCCAAGGGCTGGAACATCTCTGCTCTGGAGCCAGGCTGGGAGAGCGGGTTCAGCCCAGCCTTCAGGGAGACCTCAGAGCCCCTTCCAGTGCCTAAAGGGGCTCCAAGAGAGCTGCAGGGGGACTTGGGACAAGGGATGGAGGGACAGGACACAGGGAATGGCTTCAAACTACCAGAGGGCAGGGTG
>NW_008667187.1:4049-13162 GCF_000695815.1 Acanthisitta chloris | reverse complement strand
GCTCTGCACAGAGAAGCTGTGGCTGCTCCATCCCTGGGAGTGTTCCAGGCCAGGTTGGATGGGGCTTGGAGCAGCCTGGGCTGGTGGAATGTGTCCCTGCCCATGGCAGGGGAATGGAACTAGATGATGCATATGGTCCTTCCAAGACAAACCATTCCATGATTCTATGATATTCAAATCCCCTTGGACCAGCTCTCACAGCCCAGGCCCCCCAGGAGCCCATCATCCTGTGTCCCTGTGAAGGTTCAGGGCAGCAGCAGCTGAGCAGATATAAATAGGGAGCTTGGGGAACCTGTTTCCAAGTGCACATGGCAGAGCTGCAGAGATGCCTTTGCTCTGCTTGGATGGTGCTAAATTTTCCTGAGCTCAGTGACAGAGAAGACAATGAAGATCTCAGCCATTGGGATCCTATTCTCTGCTGCCTTCGCCTCAGCAATTTCATCTGCCCACCTCCTACTCCTCCTCCAGCAAACCTCCACCCCCAGGCACAGATGTAGCTGCAGCATCTGCCAAAGAGGATTAAGAGAGAAAGGGAGCTGGGAAGCCACTTCTCCTGCCTGCATATCCCTCTTGGTTAGGATGCTCTGATGGAAGGTGTTTGCACTGAGCCTTGAGATGTCACACATCCTCCTGTGCTCCCCACTCACCTCCCCTTGGAGCCTTTCTGCTCCATCCCATTCCTTCCCCAGCCCTGACCATGTCCCACCTGAGCCCACAACCTTCATGTGGCCTTCAAGAGAACATCTTGATTCAGATTCAAGTCCTTGAACCACCAGAGGAATTACTTGGACAAGGGTCACTCAACCCTTGTGTTCACTGCTGGCCACTGCTGGAGAAGCTTCCAGTACAGAATCTATCACTCTTGTGTCCCTAAATGTACACAAATTCATTCCAGAGCATCTTTCTCAAAATTCATTCCCTGGTGAGGTCTCAGCACCACCAGCTGCTGCTCCTTTTTGATGCCCATTGCAGATGGATCATTTGATCTCCAGATTTTTCATTTCAGTCAAGTCAGAGCTTGCAATTTCCTTTCAGATGCATCAAGTTCCTGCCTCATTTTCAATTCACTCTTCTTTTGTGGGAGCTGAATGGAGGAGGGAGTTCTCCATCAAAGATGGTTTATTAAAATGCAAATAAACTCTGGGCTGAAGGTCCATTTGAGCACTGAAAATCACATACATCGACAGGGAATGTTAAATTTGGTCCCAAGAAACACTGAAGAGCAGAATTTTGTTTTCTGAAGGGAGACAACATCATCCTTTATCACAAACATGTCCATCTCTTCCTATTGAGAGACCTTTATCAGTGGCTTATGGCCTGGGTGACCAGAGCTGGCATTTCCCATGCCAGGTCTCCTACCTGTCTCCTTGGAAAGTACAGTCAGACCAGTCCAGCCATTTTGGAGGAAGAAATAAAAGCTTCCAGGCAGGGTGAACTTCTCTTCCAAGTCCATGGAAGAGGACTCTTTGGAGACTTGCAAAATTCCTAGTGATGGCACTTGCTTGTGCTGAGCATGGAAGGTGTTGGGAAGGTCTCCTGGAAGAGATGGTGTCCCTGCACACCTCAAGTCTACCTGGGGCTCCTCACATGCCAAGTCCCATGGAACCTGGAGCTACTCCTTGGCAGGAGCCTCTTGCTGGAGTAGAGATGTTTCCCTTCTGTCCCCTGATCTCTGTAGTCCCACACTGAAAACACCATGGGGCATCCATCCTGGATGAATGATGGTGTCCAAGCCGGGTCCCTTCTGCCACCCGCTGTGTCCTGGGGTGTCCTAGACCCCCCAGTGCCCTACAAACAGAATCTCTCTCCTTAAGTGGAGGACACCCAGCATATCCTTTTCACACAGGCAAAGCAGCACTCAACACCCATAGCCCTGGGATTCGGATCCTGAAGGAGCTCATGGATGCTCCAGATTCAGGAACACAGGGTAGGAAGGGTGGGCTTGTCTTCTCCCCATCCATGGTTAAAGCTTCCCGGCAGTTTCGGCACCTAACAGGCTGAGCAGGGTGGGAATGGCCATGGATTAACTTCCAGGGGGGCTGGAAGGAGCTGCTGGTGATGATGAGGAGGCAATGAGGGAGATAGTCGCCCCAGAGCTTAAGGGGGGTGATCTGTAGAATCACAGCTTTCCTCCTCCATCCAGCTGCAGCAGCTCCTTTGAGCAAGTTCACATGTCACCAGGGACCACCAGTGATGCTCTCAGAGCAGCACCTATCTCCAACCTAAGTCCCTGGAGAGAGACTTTGGACAAGAGCCCAGAGGGACAGGACACGTGGAATGACTTCCCACTGCCAGAGGGCAGGGTTAGATGGGATATTGGGAAGGAATTCCTCCCTGTGAGGGTGCTGAGGCACTGGCACAGGTTGCCCAGAGAAGCTGTGGCTGCTCCATCCCTGGGAGTGTTCCAGGCCAGGTTGGATGGGGCTTGGAGCAACCCGAGCTAGTGGAAGGTGTCCCTGCCCATGGCAGGGGGTGGAACTGGATGAGCTTTAAGATCCCTTCCAAACCCAAACCAGTCTGGGATTCTATGATTCCATGAATCACACATCCCCATCTTGTGCCATCCAGCGCCCAAAACAGACCCCTTAAAGCCTCCAGCAGCCAGTCCTGGAAGAGCCATGGGCAGAGGGAGGAGGGAGAAGGCAGCACATCCCAGGGGGTGTTCACAGCTCTTTGCTGGGATCCAGCACAGCCCCTGTTCTCAGGGGATGGAGCTGTGTCATTTGTTGATCGATGTCTCTGTGGCTATCTGCAGCCAGGGAGGCCAAAGCCGTGACCAGAATCTCTCCAGGTTGCCATGGCAGCAGGCACAAGGAATTAAAGAGGGAAAAAAGCAAGTCCAAGGTATGGGAAAAGGGATCTCCAGCAAAATAAGAGCCAGGAGAATCTCAGTGCCAGCACAGACCTGGTGGAAGCTCCCAGGAGAGGTGGGGGTGGTGCTGGCACAGGGGATGGATGATGGATGGATGCAGAGCAGTTGTGGGAGGAGGAGGAGGAAGACAGGAGCAGCATTACCAGTTCATCACACTCCTTCAGGGAGGAAAAAAACCCTTTAGAGCCTTATGGGATGTCTGAATCAGGTGGAGGCACTGCCACAGCCCTTAGACACAGAGAAATTCCCTTTCTTCCAAATAAAAATGCTTCAATGTTTCCTTGTTTCCCATCACCTATGCCTTGTGCTGGAGCACCGAGGGCCAGGCAGCAGCAACCACCACTGGCTCTGGGACATCCAGTGGTTGCCAGAGCCCATCAAAATGGATTTGTTCCTCACCTAAGCTTTTCCAAGGTCCAGAAGGTCTAGACTGATTCATTTTAATTCTCTCCCTTTTCTTTTGCAGGTTGATTTTTCCCAGTCCTGCTACCCACATGCCTCTGCTCCCAGCAGCCCTGCATCAAAACATAAAGTCATAGAATCCGGCTCTGGGACATCCAGTGGTTGCCAGAGCCCATCAAAATGGATTTGTTCCTCACCTAAGCTTTTCCAAGGTCCAGAAGGTCTAGACTGATTCATTTTAATTCTCTCCCTTTTCTTTTGCAGGTTGATTTTTCCCAGTCCTGCTACCCACATGCCTCTGCTCCCAGCAGCCCTGCATCAAAACATAAAGTCATAGAATCCCAGATTCCCAGAATGGTTTGGGTTGGAAAGACCTTAAATCCAGTCCCACACACCCTGCCATGGTCAAGGACACCTTCCACTAGCACAGGTTGCTCTGAGCCCCATCCAACACAGCCTGGAACACTCTCAGGGATGGGGCAGACACAGCTTATTTGGAAAAAGGAGTCCCCAGACCTTTCCTTTTCTGGCATTTGAGCAGCCCTTTCCCATGGAATGGATGCAGCAAGTGGGTGGCTGGAGTATCTGTACAAATTATTCCCTTCTCACTTTCCTGGAAAAAGCCTATGGTGTTTCTCTGCTGAAAATCAAAGCCAAAAAGAGAGTGGAAGTATGATTTACAGACAAACCCTTCAGAAGAGTGTCCAGTAGTTCCTGGTCCTCTAATTCAGCCATGCCAGGGCCAGGGCCATGCCAGGTTGCTGTTCTCCTTCCAGCCAAGAGACTCTTCCCTGCTGCTGTAGAACCTATGGGAGTTACACACTTCTTGGCTATTTGTGAGCCTGAAGTCACTTACTGGGGGGCAAACATGGAGCACCAAAGTCCTGGTGTCCACCTTTTCTTTTTTCTGTGGTCCAAACATCTCCTTTCACTCAAGTTTCTGTGGGAGGTTCAGGCTGGAGGTTCACCTCAGCTCCAGCACGGCAAAGGCAGTCAAGGTGAAAACAGAAAGTGGTTTTGCTAGGAGAAGGGTTGGTCCCTGCATCAGGGGACTGGCAGGTGACATTTCCTTGGCCACAAGCACAAGGTCTTGAGGTATGTCTGCCTGGAGTAAAGCCTCAGGCAAGGAGTTATACAGCTGTTCCCTCTTTAGATCCCGTTGCATCCCCAGGACAGCAAGGAGCCTCCAGGAGAGAAGTGTCAGCCTGTCACAGGGAAGGTGCAGTGAGGACAGTTCAGCTTCCAGTGGTGTCTCATATCCCAGGAGGTATTTTCTTCCCACATCCTCTCCTGTTCGCCTACTCCAGCATCAACTCTCACCATGTCTGAACCAGATGGGATGCAGATCTCCCATCCCTGGATCCCCTACATGTACATGGAATGTGTGTATGGTTTGCACTAAGAAGGACTCCCAACTTGGCAACAGCAGGAGGTGGTAATGGTGTGTAAGAGCAGCAACACTGGACACCATGGACACACACTGAAGGGCTGGATGTTGCCCCAGGATGTTGCCCAGGTTCCACCTGGGAGGAGATTGAACCATAGTATATCTCAAGATGCCAATTTTTCTCTGTTTTGCCCTTTTATTGCGGTTTAAAATGCACCTTTGGCAGCCAGAAGTGAGTCTGCATGAGGAGTGGGCCCTCAGCAATGGGAACATGCCTGGTTTGCTTCCCTCACATCCCCTCACTACCTGCTTGATTCATCTGAGTGTGTCACTGCATGGCAACAGGCTGGTGGGAACACCCACACTGTGTTACCTGTGGTGAGAGGAGGGGGAGATGTGCAAGGAGCTGGAAGCAGTGATTCCTCTGGGAAGGATGACTGTAGGATCAGGGCCACCAATCCCACCCAGGGCTGGAGCATGGGATCAGTGCCACCAATCCCTCCCCTGCCTGGATCATGGTATTGGTGCCACTGATCCCACCCATGGCTGGATCATGGGATCAGTGCCACCACCTCAGCTGTAGGATTTAGGAAGATTCTGCCTACTGCTGTGCTTCCCAGAGCCTTCAGTGTAGGAGCTATTGGCCCCATGATATTCATAGGCTGTGAGGTGGAAGGGTTGATCCCGTCATTGCCTGTGCCACAGTCTGGGCACCACTGTGGTTTCAGGTCAGGTTATGCCTAGCAGGGCTTGACATCTGGCCACCAGACTTGGGATCTGAGGCTGGTGGCTCCAAGGAGAGGGCTACCTCTCACAGCACTGGCCCAGGATGCTCTGCCTCTTCACTCTTCTCTTCCTCATGGTAAGAACCCACCTCCCATGTCAGTGCTCCTGGAAGGGAAACTACAAAGCAGCTAGAGCATCAGCAAACCCAGGCCAGGTTGGATGGGGCTTGGAGCAACCTGAGCTAGTGGAAGGTGTTCCTGCCCATGGCAGAGGGTGGAGTGAGATCAGCTTTAGGGTCCCTTCCAACCCAAACCATTCTAAGATTCCATGATTCTATAAAAACCATGGTGAGGAGTGGTGGCACCTTGTGCTGACCTCAGCAGAGACATGCCCAGCCTCTGGTGAAGGCTCTACAGCAGGGTGAGTGTCCTGGAGCCATGGCTTTCACCTGAAGCCACTTAGAGAAACAGATAAACTCATCCCATGGGCATTAGCCCATCCATCTCATCTCATCAGATGTCTACCATGAAGACATCCACACCTCAGCAAGCCTCTCCAGGCTCCTTTCCAGAGCCACTGCCTGATCTCAGAAATCTAATTTAGGAAGAGATGATGAAGTCCTTGGACAGAGGCACCAAGCAGAGTTGCCCCTTCCTGTGGGCAACAAGCTGGTGAGATACCTGCACACCTGAGAGGGAACAGCTAAAACAGACCCTGGGCCCTCACAGGGCCTGAGTGTCTCTCTGCACCCATGTGGAGCTGCCACTTGCCCAGGCAGATTTGGAGACTTAGTGGTTGATTTAGTGGTTCATTAGAGCAGATGGACACTGCCACCAGGTCCAGGACATCTCCCTTCCCACAGAACACATCCCAGCAGGTGCTAAACAGCTGTGCTAAGCACTTCCATCTCATTACCATCAATCCCCAGGAACACAGGGAAGCAGATTGACTCCCAAAGTTATGCAAAACATCTAACCTGGAGCCAATTTCCCCCTGTAATTACTGTAATGTTACCCACAGTTACATAATGATTGCAGATTCCAGGTCAGATCCTCCACACGTCACGGGAACATGGAGTGTTTTGACATTTATGGGAATACTCTTTATTTTTAGTTGGTTCAGTTGCCATGACAGCAAGAAGAAATCTTGCACTAGGCTCAGCTATACATTAGATTTGAGCCTCCCACTTGATGCCTCCAAAAAGTTTGCAACTGCTTTCCCTCCCCAAAGTTGTCAGCCAGAAACTGTGAGGGGTGGAAAGAGACTTGGAGAGAAGAGAGGCCTCATGGTGCTCTGTGATGGGGAAGCTGTTCCTGAAGGCCTTTCTAGTGCCTGGTCAGCACAGAATCATAGACTTTTAGGGGTTGGAATGGAGCTTAGAACTCATCCAGTCCCAACCCCTGCCCTGGGCAGGGACACCTCCCACCAGAGCAGGTTGCTCAAGGCTTTAGCCAACCTGGCTGTGAACACTGCCAGGGTTGGGGCAGCCACAGCCTCCCTGGGCAACCTGGGACAGTGTCTCACCACCCTCACAGGGAAAAATCAGCAGATCAAGTTTTATTATTATGTTTAGATATCATTTAGATGATATTTAGATTTTAAAATTTAGAGTTTTAGGGTTTAGCATTTTAGAATGCGGATTTCTTGTTTTGATATGCTGCAGAGGTTAGTAGAGATTGAACAGGTTTAGATCATGAGCAGTGAGGCACATTCTCCTCAAAGCAAGTGGGAATTGTCTGAAAATGGGAATTTCATAGAATTCCATAATTGTTTGGTTTGGAAGGACCTTAAAGGTCATCTTGGTCTATTCCCTGCCATGGGCAGGGACACCTTCCACTAGCCCAGCCCTGTACAACCTGGCCTGGAACAAGAGAGCTGCAGAGGGACTTGGGACAAGGGATGGAGTGACAGGACAAGGGGGAATGGCTTCCCACTGCCAGAGGGCAGGGATAGAAGGGATATTCTGAAGAAATTCTTCCCTGTGAGGGTGGTGAGGCACTGGCACAGGTTGCCCAGAGCAGCTGTGGCTGCTCCATCCCTGGGAGTGTTCCAGGCCAGGTTGGATGGGGCTTGAAGCAAGAGGCAGCTTCAGGCCAAGCTGCAGCTCCTGGTTTCTTTTCCTACGAAGTGTTGAATCCAAGAGTCAAGACATTCCTGCCACATACTTCCTCTCCCTGAACATCACAGAGGCATAGAATCCCAGAAGAGTTTGCACTGGAAGGACCTTTAAGCTCATCTAGTTCCACCCCTTGACATGAGCAGGGACACCTCCTACCAGCCCAGGTTGCTCCAAGCCCCATCCAACCTGGCCTGGAACACTCCCAGGGATGGTTCTACAACTCTTGAGTTGTTTGTGAAGCCAATAAATTTTGGTCCAAGTTTCCTTTTCAGCACTGAAGACAGGGGGAATATCACACCTTCAGCACATCTTCTGACCCATCCAATGTTCCCAGCTGAGTGTTGGGCAGCAGGGAAAGGAGGATGGAGACAAACACAGGCTGTGGGAGGAAGGACAGATTTTTCTGGTGGGCTGAGTTGAATATTGCTGCTGTCTGAAATGAGTCACAGGCTGGAGAAGTGGGGCATTAATCTCAGGGGAGATGAGTAAGTGGGCAGGGTGGTCAAAGGAGCAGCACAATTTATACTTGGCAGTTTACCTCTGCCCATAGATTAGCAATAGATTCGGATTAAAATCAGAAATTTTCTACCAGCTCCCCAGAGGGAGAGAAAAATAATAACTTAAAAATAACTGATGTCACCTTTGAAAGTAAAGAGCAAATTTAGATTTACAGATTTTTCAATACATCTCACTCTGAGGCATCAGTGAAGCCTTTAGCTTCTCTCTTGCAATCCTCCTGCAGCAGGCAAACATCCCCAGGTCCTGGAGTCCTGCCAGCCTGGCATTTACTTGATGGAGCAATTTTGCCACCTTATTTTCAGAAGTGATTTTCAGGAGACGATTCTGGGAAGTGGTGGAGAAGCTTTGCCACATCCACAGGCTCAGGGAACAACCTTCAACACTTGGGGTTTTATCCTTCCACTGTGCTACCTCTTAAGTGCTGTTTTAATAAGGAAAGTGAATGCAATTAAAGTCTCTTAAAGGGAAAAATCATTAAATATTTAAATTGGTTACACAGTTAATGTTCTCATTAACGTTCCTCAGGACTCAGTGCCTGGAGCAAGCAGCATTGGCCACCTCCACAGGTTCTTCAGAGGGTTTTAGCAGTTGTCAACCAGGAGGGTATTTAACACCCACTCTGTGTGGGTGGGGATGAATAGCTGTCCTGGAATATTGGGTTTGTAGGTCTAGGGATGTTGTTCATCAGCTGAACAAGCCCTGAGTGGCATTGTTTGGAGAGCAGAGGTGAGAGGGAAGCAGAGAGATCACTGAATCACAGAGTGGTTTGGGTTAGAAGGGATCTTTAAAAGCCATTTAGTCAATCTCCTGCCATGGGCAGGGACACCTTCCACCAGCCCAGGTTGCTCCAGGCCCCATCCAACCTGGCCTGGAACACTCCCAGGGATGGTTCTACAACTCTTGAGTTGTTTGTGAAGCCAATAAATTTTGGTCCAAGTTTCCTTTTCAGCACTGAAGACAGGGGGAATATCACACCTTCAGCACATCTTCTGACCCATCCAATGTTCCCAGCTGAGTGTTGGGCAGCAGGGAAAGGAGGATGGAGACAAACACAGGCTGTGGGAGGGAGGACAGATTTTTCTGGAGGG
>NW_008667187.1:0-3917 GCF_000695815.1 Acanthisitta chloris | reverse complement strand
CTACACGACAGGAAAAATTCCAAGTATTTTGCCATTGGGAAGTTCTCCTCTAACTTCCACAATCCATCTAACCCCAGGAAACCTCATCACCATCCCAGGAAGCTGCTGTTCCCTGCCAGAAGTGAAGCAGCCAAGCTGGCAACAGCCTTCAGCCTGCAGCAGGCTCTGAGTGGTAGGAAGGAACCTCTCCTGGCCAAGGGAAATTGATTCCGAAGAAAAGGGCACCAAAATCTTCCAAAACCTTGAAGGTGTGGCTACAGGTACAAAGTATTTCCTGGATCTCTCATGCTGGGGTCAGTGAGATGAATGGGCAGAGAATCCACCTGGGTTCAACGAAGGTTGATCATCCACAATGATTTGGCACTTTTCCTTGCAGAGACCTCAGAAAAAAATGGAAAGTCATTTCAACTCCCTGAGCTCCTACAGTGCACCCAAAATGGTGTTGGAGCAAGTAATAGAACCAGCAAAAAGCTCTGCAAATTGTGCTGGGAGGCAGTTCCCACTGGAACTCTGGGAGCCCTGGGACCCTGCTAGACATGTCACAGCATTCCTGATGATGATGAGAGTGACCTCAGCAACTGTCCTGGTGCCAGGAGCTGTCTTCAGTGAGGAGGAAAGCAGGATATGCTGAAAAGCCTGAGTGACCTGGGGGAGTGGAATGGCAGCAGGGATGCAGATTTCAAGGTCATGCATGCACACAGGGACTAATAAACAAGGATTTCTCCTGTCAGCAAGAGCTCATCCGTTCAGAATGATGGACGAGGAGGAGAAGCAGAGTGTTTTGGCTGCTGATGGGATGAATTATGAGCTGCCAATGTGTAAAGTCATAGGAAGGCAACTCTAACCCCTGGCTGCATTCAGAGATGCTTCCAGCAGACACAGGGAGACACAGGTGTTCCCATACAAGAGAGGCCCCATGCAGCTGATGAGGTACGTCCAGGCACGAGAGGAAACACATTTCCAGGGCCTGAAGGAGGTTTCCCACATGGTAGTGGAAGATCTGCTTGCCTCGGACACCAGAGGCCTCTCCAGTGGCATGGAGGCACCTCAGAGAAGTCCTGGTGCCATGTCACAACCCTCTCCTGTCAGGAGGGAACTCTGAGCCCTTGTCCACTCTCTGACTTACCTCTTCAAGGTGTTATGGGCATGCAGTGAATAAAGACACTGCAGAGCTTGTTGTCTTGGCTCATTCCTCTCTTGTATTTATTCGCTCTAGCCCAGCCCAGAGCCTCATAAATCAACCTAAACTCACCCTCCTGACTAACTGTCTCACACACACACACCCCCCTATGTGCTGGTGTGCTGTTGTCTGTTCATTCAAACTCTCCCCTTGAAGTCCCACCTGGACCTGAGGACCCTGTGTGGTACCAGGGAGCAAAGGTGAGAGCCAGACAAGCAACCTGAAGGGAGATCCCACCAGGCTCCCTCTCTGCCTCGTGGATGGAGATTGATTGGCATTTGTGGGATGATGCAGATTAATTAAGCCTTCAGCTTTGTGTCCCACTGCTCCTTGCTCCAGTCTAGGACATGAATGGTATTGATTTCCCAATTCTCACCTTCCTTCTCGCCTGTAATCCCATTTGCACAAATGGAAAGCAGTGGAGGTTTCAGAAACCACTGGTGCCCAAAGCAAGAGGAGTTTAGGTTATTTGTCATCAAGGTAATTGTAACAACAAGAAAACATTTGTTAAAATGGAAAAAAAACCCATTCCCTGCTCCCAAGCAGGATTTCTTTGGGAAAAAATCCAAGGGTTTTACTATGAGGGTGGTGAGGCACTGGCATAGGTTACACACAGCTACTGTGGCTGCTCCATCCCTGTGAGTGTTCAGGCCAGGCTGGATGGGGCTTGGAGCAACCTGGGCTGGTGGAAGGTGTCCCTGTCCTTGGCAGGGTGTTAGAATGGGATGAGGTTTAAGTTCCTTCCAACACAAACCATTCCATGATTCTATGGTTCTATGTGATATACAGGCTGGTGGGGCACAGAGAGGAATGGCCAGGAGCAGGTAATTTATGTCCATGATAACAGTCCTTATCATTATGGGTCACCAAGAGGATCCAACAGCACTTACAGAGTCCCAATGACTTTAATTCACCTCAGCCCCATGATGTATTCCACATTCCCCAGAGCAGAGGCTGGCTGCAACAGAAACAGAGATGCAGCATTCCCATGGCAGCAGATGGAACTGCTTGTAAATCACGAAAATTCAGGAAGAATTCCTTCATGGAAAGGGTGGTTAAACATTGGAACAGGCTGCCCAGGGTGGTGGTGGAGTCACCACCCCTGGAGGTGTTCAAGAAACAACTGGATGTGGCACTTAGTGCTCTATTCTAGTTGACATGATGGTGATGGGTCAAAGGCTGGACTTGATGATCTTGGAGGTCTTTTCCAACTTGTATGATTCCATGATTCTGTGTACCGGTGAGGCTCCTGGCAAGAGGCACATGAGCAAAAACAGAGCCACCTTACAACATAACAACTGCTCCAGCCTTTAACTTGTAATCACTGATAACAGCAACCTCAGACAAATGAACACTGAAGCTGAGTCAGGTAATTATTGCACATTCAGAGCTGTGCACTGCACAGTTCTCAGGGCAGTGACAGGGGTGGCAGCTGTAAATAACACACAGCCAGAGCACAGGGACACTCACTGCTCCCTGACATGACAGGGAAAGCACAAGCTGCAGCACCAAGAAAATAGCTGAATGTTTATGATCAAGAGTTGCTTCCAAATGTGCTGCCTGAATTTCTCTTGGTAGGGCTTTTTCCTCCTCCTGCCTGTTTGCATGATCAGTGTATCACATCCTAGACCTGCCAGGGTGAAAAATGGCCACGGGAAATGAGAGGCAAACAAGGAATTATGGTTTGACTTAGGCAAAAGAGCAGCTCAAGAAATGGGAGCAGGGAAAAAAAATGACCAGCTGTCAGCAGACACCAACAGGGAGCAAATGAGGAATGTGCAGCCACAGTCCAGGGGAATCCATGGTTGATATGCAGCCAGCAGGAGCCTGAGGAAGCAGAAAGGAAAGAACAAAGCCTGAATGGAGTAGAAATGAGAAGCACTTGGATAGTCCTTTCCTCCTTATCACTTGTCCCTCCTTATCAGGCTGAGAAATGGCAGTGCCTTCCTTGTGCATCTCAGCTCTTCTCCCCTATCTGAATACCAATGTGAGAGCTTGGAATTGCAGCTGCTTGCTGCATCCCAGGAACTGCACACCCATTGGAATGGGGAAGGAGCCCCTCAGTGTGTCCTGTCAAGTACCTGTGCCAGTGCCTTACCACTCTCACAGGGAAGAATTTCTCCCCAATATCCCATCTATCCCTGCCCTCTGGCAGTGGGAAGCCATTCCCCCTTGTCCTGTCCCTCCAAGCCCTCGTCCCAAATCCCTCTCCAGCTCTCTTAGAGCCCCTTTAGTCACTCACCTCCAGGCCCTTGTCTCAAGTCCCTCTCCAGCTTTACTGGAGCCCCTTTAGGCACTGGAAGGGGCTCTAAGGTCTCCCCAGAGCCTTCTCCTCTCCAGGCTGAACCCCCCCAGCTCTCCCATCCTGGCTCCAGAGCAGAGTTGCTCCAACCCTTGGAGCATCTCCGTAGCCTCCTCTGGCCTCGCTCCAGCAGCTCCACATCCTCAGGCTGGGGGCCCCAGAGCTGGACACAGACCAAAGCCACCGGCACGGGAGACACAGAGCATCTGTGCTAACTAACGGCCATCCCCAAAGGTGTGCACAGGGAGAGAGAAATGAGCGATAATCCAGAGCCATTCCAAGCAGTTTCATTCCTCCATTGGCCGCACAGGACCCGCTGTGCCGCACTGCACGTTGCCAGGGTATGTGTAAGACCTCAGACGACCTTCGGAGCGAGCAGGGCTGAGAAGCAAAGCCGCGGGAGCCCCTCGGGGCCCCCTGTTCGCTCTCCAGTGG
>NW_008667186.1:0-229 GCF_000695815.1 Acanthisitta chloris | reverse complement strand
CTCAGTCACCCTGTTTGTCCCCAAAACACCCTGACCCATCCCTGAACCCCCCAACAGTGCTGGAGGGCTTTAGAACACCCCCAGTTTTTTTTTCCTGGGGGTCTCAGGGCAGGATGCAGTGGTGACCACTGGGTTGTGCTCCCCCAGAGGGTGACCCAGGCTGGGGTGGCCTCACACTGGCCACAGTCCCCATGCCAATGGGTCACAGGGAGGTCAGGCTGCTGCTGTG
>NW_008667185.1:0-525 GCF_000695815.1 Acanthisitta chloris | reverse complement strand
GTATCAGTAACAGTAAAAATGCAGCAGCACAGGATGGCCAAGTCTGTCCTGCTGGTACCCAGGGTAATGGATGGTTTTGAATAGGTTATTAGGGGACTCTTTTTCTGTTCCTGCCTCATAATGGTTGCTTGTATACTTTAATATTATATGGTAATCAGCTGGAAAAGCTGTGTTGTAACAGGGATTGAAATTCAAATTTCCCTGATCCCATCTAGGTACTTTAATTGTTGCATTGCAAATACCTTGCTTCCCTAGCCCAAGGACTTTTTGTGTGTTCAGAATAACAGACTTTCAGCAGGCACAATGAAGATCATTCCTCCTGGTTAGCCTCTGGCCTAGTGACAAAGGGAATTTCCTGGGAAGTGTCAGATAGGGCTTCAGTGCTGTCTTCAGCACTATTCAGGTCTTAGCTCCACCTGTTTAGCTCCTTCCTCCTGTCGTGCTCCTGAAAAATGCCAAAGTCTGAGTGCAGACCTCTCTCCGGCCTAGCTCAAGAATGAAATGCTTTAGATGCCAAGATGGTTG
>NW_008667184.1:9981-12903 GCF_000695815.1 Acanthisitta chloris | reverse complement strand
CAGGCAGGAGAGAGGGGGTCAGGTGCCCTGTAGGAAGGGCTGCGTCACCCGAGGGCTGCGGCTTCACCGACTCCTTTTCTACTTCGCAGGCAAATGCGTGCGCAACCTTCAACTTCCTAACCAGTGAAAAGCGCATGGTGGCTGCTGGGCTCATCCCTCCACGGGGCGCCTACATGGGGGTGTAGGTGCTGCCTGCCATGCCCGTGGGCTGAGCATGAAGCCCCCGAGGGTCACCACTCCCACTGGAGAAACACTTCGGGTTTGAACCATGGAGCTGCTGGCTGAGGAGTGGCTGTGCACTCAGGAGGTCTGTGAGATGTGTGGGCTCAGCTCTGCCCTGAACTCCACCGCTGCTCTGCCTCCCTGCCCGGTCCTGGTGGGGGCTGTGGGCCAGGGCACAAGGCTTTACTGGCAGCACTGCTCCCATGGCCTGCTGTTCCACTGCCCTGTGCCTTGGCAGGAGGAAGCCTCACCCCAAGGCAGGGTAGATGCTGGTGGGGTGAGCTGCACACCCCCCCAGGCACATCTGGGGCTTCACAAGGAAAATACATGGAAATGAGAAGTACAAAGAGTTGTGTGGTGGTTACTGTAAAGCACAGGAAGGCTGTAACACGCTGATGGGGCACGTGCTCACACCAGGTGCTGGGCAATACGTGTGGTACTATGGGAGTCACCTGCCAGCAGCTCCCTGGGCACAGCCAGCACCAACAACTGGTGTGTCCCAGCTGGTGCTGGCCCAGCCTGGGCTTGTGTGTGGGGCTTTGTGACATCTCACAGTGTCCGTGTGCCTCCTGCAGCCTCAAGCTGCAGTCAGTCCCTGGGTGCTGCACATCTTCTTGGAGGCTCAGCTCAAGCAGGGGATGTGGACAGAGTCACTGTCCCATCCCCCCCACCTTGTCACCCCTGGGGAAGGGGTACGTGTACCTCCTAGCAGCCTCATGCCCCAAACCCTGCCAACTTCACAGGGTCAAGGCTGCTGCAGCCCAGCCCTGCATCAGGCCATGGAGAAGCTTTTAATAAGTGTGTGACACCGACACCATGATGCAATTCAAGGCTATGATTTTAGCATGTGTAAATCCAATTTGACATCCTCATGGTGATGCAATTCAAGGCTATGATTTTAGCGTGTGTAAATCCAATTTAACATCCTCATGCTGCAGAGTGACTTTTTCTTTTTTTTTCAGTCAACACCACTAGTGATACAAACCAATGATGGTAAGGACATGCTCTTCAACAGGAGTAACACGTGTGGGACACACAACTGATACAGGTGTAAAATACTTCTGTCACCTGGTGTTGCAAAGGTAACCTGCCAAGCCAGGGAGGTTTGCAGTGCTCAGGCCTGCAGAAACACAGACACAGCTCCTTTACAAGCCTGTGTCCATCCAAGTGTATTGTCCACACACTTTCTGACACACAGCCTGGGCAAGGGACCTGCACCACCTGCACTCACCCTCCCAGGGGTGCAGCTGCTGTGTCCAGGGGGACTGTGGGGGGTTTAGGGGAAGAAACAAAGGGGAGAAGGGTGGATAGGTGAGGAGAAGGATAACAGACCCAAGGCCTAGTGTGTGTAAGCAGCTGCAGTGCAGAGGCAGGAGCATGTGGGTGGATACTGCATATACCAGCACCTATATGCTTATCATTCCCAGTCCAGCTGCTGCAATGGGGTCCTGTGGCACTGGGTTTGGCAGCTCCCAGCAGGAGCTACTGGCCCTGTAAAATCCATGTGCTTTCTTGCTCAGCAGCCACTTGTTTTCTGCTCTCAGGAAGAATTTTATAAGACCCCACACTGTTACGCATTCAGCCCTGTCCCCTCCCTGTTCCCCCTCACAAGGAGGGAGCAAGTGAGGTAAAGAAGGAAGAGATTGCCCTAGGCTGACACCGATGGCACATCTTTTCCTCTTTTATTGTAAAACATGGCCAACACGTGCAAGGCTTCAGCCCAGGCTCACAGCTCCTGTGCAGCATGTGGGCCTCATAGGTCATGAAGCAGCCAAGGGACAGCAGGAGCTCCAGGCAGCCCAGAATAATGGCACTTCTGCAGCAAGTGCAGCTCCTGCACAGGGCGGTACAGGGCTGAGTGGCACAAGGACAGACACAGATGGACCTCCTTCAGAAGAGGCGCTTCTCATACCTGTGAGGGGAGCAGCAGACAGGAAGACCTTTTTACTGACCCACCTCACGCAGGGCAAGCACTAAAGACAGCCAGGAATGGCTCCTGCTGGCCCTTGAGGGGGGAACAGCCCTCAGCACCTTGGCAGCTCACTTGCGAAAGGAGTGCTGGCCCAGGCCAGACAACAGGCTGCAGCTCAGCCCAGCTGTGTGGTGCCAGGGCAAGCCACTGGCATGCTCAGCCACGGCAGCTGAGGCACAGGGTGGCTATACCCAACCCCCTCAACACCCACCCTGGGGAGACAGGGGTCCTGCCAGAAGCACTTACGAGTGGAGGCCGTGTACACCTCCTTCCACCTGGGCAGACGTTGTCCTCTTCTCAAACTTCAGCTCTCCCGAGTACATCATGGCTCTGAGAAGGAAGGACAGCCACAGTCACAAGCCAGGCAGAGTCCAGAGAAAACAGTGCTCTGGCACATGGTCGGCTGGAGCAGCTGAGATGAGGGTCACTGGTTCCTCCGGCTGCAGCCAGAATGGTCTCTGCTGTGCCCCTAAGAGCCAGGCAGGGTAAGTTAACCCCAATACTTCAAGTCCAGCCAGCTGAATATGCAAGAGACTATGTTCCTGCATCCCTGGGGCTGGCAAATCCATGATGCAGTGCCCACTTGGAGATGAGGGAAGAGGGCTACAGCAAGGTCAAACCACCCAGAACACACCACGGCTTGGGTACAGCTGCCCAGGGACTCCAAACAGCAGCACTGTGACTGACCAAAGCACACACACAGGGAAGCACTCACCGGACTTGGGTCA
>NW_008667184.1:9538-9944 GCF_000695815.1 Acanthisitta chloris | reverse complement strand
TGGATCCCAGCAATCAGGTATGGAATGAATTTGTGGATAGAGCCCTTGTCTTGCACTGCACCAGAGACACCTTGGGCCACTTTGATTTTGTCTGTCTCACTGCATGGGAGCACAAATCAAGGACATTTGTGAAGCAGAGAAGCCCCAAAAGCTTGATTTGCTTACCCAAAGTACCATCTCTGACCTGAAATATCGGTTCTGGCTGCCCAAGTTCTTGTCCATGGCATCTAGCGAGCCCATGCCACGGTATTTCTTCAGCCTGATTCCATCCGAGAAGAAGTACTCGCCTGGGGCCTCCGTGGTGGCAGCCAGGAGAGAGCCCATCATCACTAGCACAAGAGATCATCAGGAACAGCACATCAGCCGTGACCACAAAACCGTCGGGGTCTGCGGCACAGCACTGGCT
>NW_008667184.1:6281-9307 GCF_000695815.1 Acanthisitta chloris | reverse complement strand
CCCCCAGCCACGCGCAGGTAAATGCCCACGTGGCCAGACTGTGATGCCATATGGAAGCACTTCCTGGGAGACTCCCCACAACAGTGCTCACCTGTGGAGGCCCCGAGCGCCAGGGCCTTGGCGATGTGCCCGACCGTCTGGATGCCTCCGTCGGCGATGACGGGGACTCCGAAGCGCCGCGCGTACTCGGACACCTTGTACACCGCGGTGGCCTGGGGGCGGCCACACGCCAGCACTGCGGGGCAGACAGCAAGGACAGGCTCAGCGCCACGCGGCACCACGGCCCTCCCCAGCAGGCCCTGCTAGGCTTCAGCACACACATGCTCCAGCACTCACAACCGCACAAATCCCTGGATGCTCCTTCCCTAGGCTGAACTGCAAGAGAAGCAGATGCCCAGGAAATGCCTGCTGGGACACCCTCACTCCAAAAAAAGCTGTGAGTGACCTTGGGACTGAGGCCAGTCGAGACTTGTGTCCTGGTGCACAGCAGATGTGTGGGGAGCTTGGGAAGGAAGCGGAGCAGACTCTCCAAGCCCCTCTCCAGAGCATCCCTGGCATGTAGCCATGTCCCATTGCTAAATCCCTCCTGGTGGTGCCAGACCCCTTCTCCATGTACCCAGCAGCTGTACGATGTGCTCCTTGCATGGAAAGGCAAGTGGCTGGGAGACAGCTTGTATGTCTGTGTATGTATAGATATATTTTTATCTATACATCTACATCTGCATACACAAACAAACACACATGCAGCAGTGGAAAAGGAAACAGGAAGATTTGATAATTTATGTTCCTGCCCTGCAACATAGCAAGGATTCCATCAAGTTTAGCTGCCCGGTGGGGAGGGAGTTACTAGCTTTGAATTTACTTCTTCTTCCCAGTTGGTAGCAGTTAGCAGCTTCCCATTACATGAGGAAAACCAGCACAGGGCATGTCTTGTAGCACATTCGTCAGCCACAGGCATGCAAGAACGCTGAGATAAGCTTCTCTCAGGGAGATTTCACTTCCCCACAATTAACTGGAAGCCTTTTCTCCAGTCACAGTTAGTTCCAAACACTGGGTAAGATTAAGGCCATGCAGGATTAGTACTTCGGAGCGTGAACTCCAGGTGTGGTTCAGCCTGCCTGGCAGCAGTGCTGGCAGCACATCCCTGGCATAGGCCTGCCGAGGCTGGGAGGCTGAGTTGTTCCACTCCCAGTGCTCAGCAGCAGCTGCTGAGGGAGAGAAGCCAGACTGCAGGCTGAGATCATGAGAGGACTGAATTTAATCAAACAGACCCCAGCGTTCAGCTCGAGCTCAGCCAGCCAGGGAGAGGCTGCCAGCTTTATCATCAATGCCCTTAGTCTTAAAGAGATGGTCTCACTCGGTTCCACACTGCTGAAGGCCACACTGCAGCTGCAAAGCACTGCAGGGGAAGTGTTCTGTGGAGAGAAGTACTCAGTTTTGGAGGGCCTCAAATCCAGGATCTATGGGATTGTGCCATAGCCAGTGCAGGGCCTGCAGAAACCTCACAAGAACAACCACGGAGACCAGTCCTTTAAGGCACAGCTTGGCTCAGGGCCCCTGGGAGCATCGCGCGGTTCTGAGCGTCCCAGTGCCCAGTGCCACAGCCTCAGAGCACAGGCTGCTCAAGCAGGACTCAGAGCACACACACACCACGTGGCCATAGTGAGGGTTTGCCCCTTTTAGAGTATCAGCAAAGGGTGGCCCTAGGAGAACATCTGCTAGAGAAAACCTTCCAGGATCTGCAACAGAAACCTTTCCCTTTATGGTGTCAGAACCAGGAGAAAGGACAAAGCCTAAGGCTTGCCTGGGGGGTGCTGCTTGATCCAGTAGCATCAGAGAACTATGGAACAAAGAATGCTGCACCCTGTGCTGGGCAGGCAAGAGCCCCTTCTCTCCACAGGAATTGGTGGGGAAAGATGCAGTTCTGGTACGCAGCTGCCAAGGTGTCTGGGCAGAGAAGTCCCTCCATAACCCAAAGGAGTCAGCTCCAAGGGGAGCTTGGCCAGTGCACCATTTCCCCATAACTGGGGCCACATTTTGCGTACGATCCAGGACTGCCCAGGGATCACCTCCCAGCACTGGATCAGCAGGAGTATGTCTGGCCAGGGATACAGTCAGAAAGCCCAGTACAGGTTCCTAACTGGATTTTGGAGTGGAGAATAGAAAGGCCTGAGTTCCCTCAGCTTGGACAGTTCAGACTCTGCTTTAGGAAATCAGAAAGGCTTCTCAGCTTTCATTTCAGATTCAAAACCAGTATCCAAAGCCACAAAACCCCAAGTGCATCTACAGCTAAATTATTCTCAAACAAGCAGTAGGGCCATGTGCAGCCAAATCAGGGTCCTGCTTCAAGACACATAATTAGGGTTGGGAACAGGGCAAGTGACTTACTATAGGTGCCCGTGACAGTAGAAGGGCATTTGGGGCTGTGGGACTTTAGGTCTGGAGGGATCTTTGGAGCAGCTAAACAAAAACAAACACATACATTTTAGAGACAGAAGAACAGCAGCAGAACAAAGGACCCCAGCAGTGACCTGCTACTGGGCAGAGCATACGGTGTGGGACAGAGCTGACTTTGTAGACCCTTCCTAGCCCAAGCCAAGCCAGAGGCCAGATCCAAGCCAGCCAGGCCTGGCTGTGCACAGCGCATGCTCACCCTGCCCCAGCAGCCACCCAGAGAGGTGATCCCCTGACCTAAAAATCCAGAGTTCTTGCCCTTAAGAGGGCCAAAAACCTGGGGAGCTGCAGTCAAGAGTTTTGCAACCACATCTCCTGTAAAGCACCACATTCTACCTCTGCTCTGCTTCTTCCCCAAAACCAGCCCCCAGTCTCACCTCCCGGTGCAGCTGGGAGGTGAGACATCCACCTCACTGCAGACCAGAGCGTGCCTCAGCAGGTCCTTGTCTCAGAGCCAGGGTAGGACACGTGCATCCTGGCTCTGCTCTGGCTATGGGGAAGCCTTAGCCCAAGGAGACCACAACCTCCCTAGAAAGATGACCCGAGACAGAGTGGCCTGACAGAGAAACCCC
>NW_008667184.1:0-6261 GCF_000695815.1 Acanthisitta chloris | reverse complement strand
GCAGCACAGCTCCAGGGCTGTGCACAGGCTCCACACTGGAATGGGCAGTTAATGCAGTGCCTTCAGCCACCAGCTGCCCACTTGCCTCCTGTGGCACAGACCAAGCAGCAAAGCAGAGAGGGGTTGTGTTCCTGGGCTGCAGCACCTTGCTGCACCACTTCCCTGTGCCACACCTGTGAAGTTCAACACACAAGACCTGAGCTTGTCCTCAAGGCAGCCTTTCTCAAGGTCCTGGGGATGCCTCTCTTGTCTTGTCTTGACACCTTAGCTGTGTCAAGCTAAGGTTGACACACCCCTGCCCCATACAAGCTCTGGCTAACTGCAGAGATAACAGCCAGAAACCAAGTTTCAGCCCAGAAATTGCAAAGGCATCACACCCAGAAAATGAATACTCAAGCATCACACACACTGCTGCCAGAGGGAAAGGGGATACAGACAGCCTGGTGCACTTCACCCATCAGCACTGGGGATCCAGGAAGCCCCTCTCCCTGCAGAACTGCCCACCAGCCCCATCCCACACTGAGCCAGCAGCTCCCCTTGGCCAAAGCCACATGTGCCACACCAGCTCTACTCAGTCTCGGTCAGTACTGGGAAATGCCTTTGCTGCTGCTGCCACCCCAAAGGTTGGACCCAGGTGATGAGCATGTCCTGGACAAAGGGGGTGAAAGACAGCTGCTGCTGGACACTGCCCTCACAACAGGAGAATCACATCCCGGCCATGCTGCTTTTCAGCAGAAGATTTGTATTAAACAGGTGTCTTCAGCCTGTTCAGGAGACAGCTGATCCCTCTCACCTTCCTGCGTGATGCAGATAGAGCCACTGCCCATCCCGACCCTCAGGGCATCGACCCCTGCGTCAATGAGGTTCTTGGCCTGAGCAGCAGTCACAACTGTGGGGAGCAGAAACTGGTTTGAAGATCAGACAAACACATTTGCATGTAACATTACTCTGCCCTGGAGCTTCCCCTGTGGCTGCCAACACCCCCTGCCCAGGGCACCAGCCTGTGCCAGGGCCAGGCCTATCTGAGAGCAGCAATGAGTTCCTGCACCAGCTGTCCCCAGTGGGAGAGGTGACACTGGCCCTTTAGGCTACTCTGCAGCACACTTCCAACCAAAGGCTGAGGCAGCAGAGGTCATGGCATGGTGCCAAGCACTCTCTGGGCCACACCAGGTAGGGAGGGCAGAATACACAGTAACAGCAGCACCAGGTCAACACAAGGACCACTGGACTCTGCTGTCAAGTGGCAGGGAAAATGGCCATTAGATTTTCACATCAAGGAATATTCATTTTTATGCAAGATTTTAAACTGGTGTGTAAAATTAGCTAATGTGTTACATGCTACAGAGGACCGTAGCACACTGTGTGGCACAACAAAGGTTTCCAGGTATCTACAGCAGCAGGGCACTGCCCTGTGTCTGCAGAGTGGTCTTGCTCTGTTCCACAAGCCAGAGGAGACCATTTTCAGCTCACAGACATTTACCAGGATGACTATTCCATGCACATCCCTGCAACTCCCTCTGTGTCTCAGAAACAAACCTAATTTAAAGACAAGAACAGTCTTCAACACGGGCCTACCGTTTCCTCCAATAACTTGTAGGTTGGGATATTTCTCCTTAATATATTTTATCATATTGATCTGGAAGATGGAGTTCCCCTGTGAGGAATCCTGCAACAGAAAGAAAAACAGTTTCAACCAGAATTTCAGCAAAAGACTAAAAACACAACTCCAGAAGAGCCTCAGATCTTCGCTCTGCTTGCTGGGGTCTCAGCTAGCTGGGTAAGTGGGCAAAACAACTCTCCCCAAACTGGACACAGAACCAGAGGAGAAACTGCTGCCAAAAATGGAGTGTACCTTCCCTGTGCAAGGGAGTTTATTTTAAGACTTCAGTAATATCCCTCACATTTAAACCCTGTGGCTTCTACAGGAGGCAACAAACAGAACATGTGGCTGCAGGTAAAAACCATCTGGCTCTACCACCAGGACACCATCAGCCCTGTCTCAAACCACAGGTGAAATGAAGAATGTTCCCTGTGAAGCCCAGAAGGGTTGGCGAGGGGATGCATCTCCCTGCTGTGCAGCAGAGCAGCTGAAACACCAGATGTCAACCACTGAGCACTCAGGCCCTGCCAGCCTCGGTGACCTGGACAAATCATGTCTGTTAAACATTTCCCACTGCTCAGCCGTGCCCTCGGAGCTCAGCACACTCACAGCCTCATGATCGATGAGAAAACAGTGTGCAAATACAGTGATGACTGTGCCTGAAAGCTTCCAAGCCAGAAGGGGAGACCAGCAGAGCAGCTCTGGGCTGACCAAGCACTCCTGAGCATCAGGCAGATAAGAGAATAACACAGTAACAAACACCAAAGGGATGAAGTGAAACTGTAAGGAGCCAATACTCAAAACTAGTCAGGAACGTCAGAGAGGCTGGTGGCAGAGGGCAAGAGGCATTTGTAGAAAATTCTGTACTATATACTGACAATGTTTCTCTTCTCAGTCTTCAGGGCTTCAATGCACCCTACATCCTCCCTTGAAGTCATGTAAGTCCCTGGGCAACAGGAATCCTTCCAATTTGAGGAGTCCAACCTAAGCAAGACTGAGAGGTCAACAAACTGCCATATTCTAACACAAAAGGGTCTGTAATAAAGACAGCAAGTGCTACACTGTCTGAGAGGGTCATATCATGTCCTCAGCCCACCCAACACCCCAGGCCACGGTGAGGCCTGTGGGTGCTCACCAGCACGACCGCGTCCACGCCGGCCTGCACCAGCAGGTCCAGCCGGTACTTGTCATCCTCGTGGGTCCCGATAGCGGCACCGCAGAGCAGCTGTTTCTTGGCATCCTTAGAAGCCAGAGGGTAGTCTCTGTTCTTCTTGAGATCAGTACGAGCAATTATAGCCACCAGCTCATCATCTTCATTAACAATTGGCAGCTTGCCTGGAAACAGAAAGAACATGACTGCAGATTTCTGCAAGAGATACACGCCGACCCAGAGCAGTGTGGCAGACCAGGAGCACTGGGCAGGCAGCAACTGCTACCAGATGGAGACTCAGAGGCATGCTACCAAATCTAGCTTGTCCATGGATGCCAGCAGCCCTGGCTTGGGAAACGGAGCAGGACTGGAGAAAGACTCAGTATTTTCACAGTGACCATAGAAAATGTGTATATTTTTTAATAATGAGATCCACAACACCATGTTGAAAGTCAAACCCTAACATAGCTGAACTGAGTGCTGAAATGGGAAGGCCAGGATAGAAAATGGAAGACGTGGTTGGACAGCCAGGCATTCTTCACCTCCTGGGCTGCCAAGAATCCCTCAACCACAAACACATTTGAGATGAACGCATGTGAACCCTGTACCTTGGCAGAGGACTGTGGGCACTCTCCTCACTGTCCTCTCCTGCCGGAACACAGCCCTCCCACGTTCCCCCCACCCACAGACCACGTGCCCACAGCCACCCACTGCTGCCCCAGCCCAGCGCTCCCACGGCTCTCCCTCACACTGCAGATGGTCACAGGTACCTTTTTTACTCCTCTGCAGAATTTCATTTGCTTCTTTCAACATCACACCAGCTGGGGCCACAACAAGATCCTCCCGCTTTGTCATAATCTGGTGGGTGGGAGAAGATAAAAAGTCACAAGAACTCCTTCACACCGATCCGAAAATACCGAACCCCTCTGCCCACACGAAACACTCCGCAGACAAAGGAGCCAGCACAGCAACACGCCTCCACAAACACAGAGGAACAGCCTTCAACATGCTGTCCCCATGCCAGCAGTAGCATCAGGGCCCAAGTCCATCAGTGCACTGAAAACAAGACATGGCAGAGGACCTCACAGGCTGAGGGAAAGCACCTAGAAACAAGGGACAACTCTCAGATGACCCTTGTTTGGGGTGTCACCCAAACAGCCCTCCCTTTTAATGAAGTACAGGCCAATAAGGGCTGGGGACACCTTCAGAGCCTCATGCTGTTCTGGCAGAAACATTACCCTGATCTCATTTTCAAGCAGTATCCCCAGCACACAGGCTCTGGAAGTGCTCTGCCCAGGACAACCCACTGCTGCTGTTGGCAAAGTCAGCGGGGCAAACGAGTCGCTTCAATCCAAACACACCCATGCTCACTCTTACAAAGCACCAAAACACAGCAGAAAGGCATGGGGCAGTGCTGGACAGAAGCTGGAACAGAGGACCATCTGGTGTGCTATGGAGAAAAAAAGGTTTCACCACGACAGTGGTCAAACACTGGGATTGCAGCCCAGAGGGGCAGCGAAATCTCCATCCTTGGAGGTGTAGGCACAGCCCCACACAACCTGCTCTAGCTGAACGTGCCTCAAGCAGGTGGCTTGACAAGAGACCTTGAGGTCCCTTCCCACCTGTAGCATTCTGCAATCACCAGGTTCATGTAGGATGTTCTCATGAAAGGTTACTTGAGAAGCCTGGGAAATGCTAAAAGGGAACATTTTCTAACCCCCAAGGAAGGCAGATTAGTTGCACACAACAAAGAAAAGAGGGAATGTGTTGGTTATTCATAACATAAGAACAGACATTTTTGCTTCAGGAAAGAGGTTCACCCTGCTGCATCCACCCAAAACGCTGTGACAGAACTCACATCTCAGGTCGTGGGCATGAGGAATCACAGACATATCCTGACACATTCAGAAACTGAGGGATCCATGAGCTTCCCATGCTACAGGAGATCTGTGTGTTTAACTGGATGGCAATAAACAGCTCAGCAACATGACTACTGGACTGCAAGTGGCGAGGAGGTTAAGGAAACCACTCATTTCCCTGGCCTTGCCTGGCAACAAGGCAAGAGGGGACCCTGACAGCAGCAAGCTTCCAGCTTTGCAGTGCCGAATGATCCACGTTCAGAATGAGAGGGGATTCTCATCTGGCTCCTCTGAACGGGCAGCAACAATTCAAAGGGCCATGTGCACTTTCATAACCTACTCTTGGTTTAAGATTCTTCTTTCAGGTATTTGTAGGCAATTTCAAACCAAACAGGGATGAGCATGTGATACAGGGTTTGGTCAGCAAAAGCTAAAAATAGACCTTGAGTCAAGAGCAAAGCCTGGCTGAGAGGCACCGGTGGTGTAACCTGACAGCACCACGGAGCTACAGTTACACAGCTTGTGTAACAGGGATCGCAGAGAATATTCTCCTGCAGGAGGGGAGTAGTGTTATGCAGGCCAAACTGCCCGTCTGCAAGTTCAGGGGGTTATTTTAACAAGCAACTAGCCCAGATGAGGCACACAGGGGAAGGCAGTCCTGAAAGAAAGCTCAGCACTTGGAGGGCTTGCTGGGCACAGCAAAGCTGCTGCAGCCCTGGCCAGTGCCAGCATGCTCCGTGGGACCACAACAGCAGCCAGGAACACTGGTGATTAATTAGTGAAGCAGAGAGCCCCAGCTGTACAGAGGATGGCTTCCACAGCATGGAAAGATATCCCTGCAAGAGTCACACGAACTGCATGGCTACTCTGCTGTGCCTGCACTGCAGGAGTCACTGAGAGAGTGCAAATGAGACACTCTCCCCTGGAAACGCAGTCACAGATGGATCCATAGGGCTAACATGGAGCTGCTCCCTCCCAGTGATGCAGTACCCTCCCAGCCAAGCACTCACCCTTCTCCTTACCACGAGCCACAGGTACTGCTAACGCAGCGCTCGCACCCATCGGTGCTCACAGCCCTTCTCACCTCGCCGAGGGGCAGGTCGTGCTCCGACTCTTTCAGGAAGTCAATATCTCTGGACGAGATGATCCCAACCAGTTTGCCCCCCATCTTCCCATTGTCCGTGATGGGAATCCCACAAAATCCGTGCCGAGCTTTTGCTTCGAACACATCTCGCACTCGGTCGTTGGGGCTCAGCACCACGGGGTCTGTGATGAATCCTTGCTCGTATTTCTGGAATGAAGCAGATCCAGCAGCCAGGCTGAGTGGTACTGCCAGGCTGAGAGGCACTGCCAGGCTGAGCAGGAGTGGGGCACATGCCCAGGGGTTACTGCAGCCACTCACAGTCTGCAACCACCCAGCCTGGCCATGCAGTCAGCAACAGGATTCCCCTCAAACCAGCACCAAGGCTCACCCAAATCCTGTTAGATGCCCAAAAGTTTCCAGGCTAACCACTTCCCTGAAATAATGGGGAGCATCCCCACCAGGAGACCTGGCAGTTCCCAAATCCCAGGCTGCGCAGGGATAGCACCCGACACACAACAAGAGGGTTGTGCAGGCAACCCCGCTAGCACTACAGCTCTGAAACATCAAG
>NW_008667183.1:3628-5985 GCF_000695815.1 Acanthisitta chloris | reverse complement strand
AACCCAGCTGATTCTATGATTCTATGCTGTGTTCAGGAAAATAATCTCCAAAGAAGCTTAAAGGGAAGTACATCAAGAACAAAAACAGCAGCGATGTATGTCAAGGATGAAAAGTGTCTCCTGTTCTCCTTTAAGCTCTCTACATCAAGAGAGACGCTGGAAATGTGGAAAAATTATCTCAAGCACTCCTTTCAAGTTCTCTTTCTTCCAAAGAAGCGTTAGTGCTTCAGCATCCACAGATCAAGGAAAAACAGATAAAGGAAACTGTGTGTACACACAGAGCTCTGATTCTCTCTCACAACTCATGCTTAGAAGGCTCCTCATGCACCAAATCCAGCACACATGGAAAATATCAGGCAAACAGCAAGTTCCTAATCAATACTTCATTTTCCTTAAAACAGAAATAAAATACTACTCAATATTGATTAAAAATACAAATCAAAAAACCATTAAAAGTGAAGTTCCAAGAACCAATGTACCCAGATAGAGCTTACTCGGCAATATATACACCAAGTGCCAAAAATCTACTGTTCCCTCCACCCCTGTATCTTAATTCACACAGCCTGCAAATTAGAAAACCACATGAAAATCATAAATATCTAGTTCAGAAAATTGATACATTTAATAAATATATATTTCTTCTAAAACAGATGTGGCTAGAAATATTATTTGCCCACTGACCTCTCTGTGCTTTAACCACAGGCATTTCTGTCTGCACACAGACACAAACTTAGCTCTCATGGAGAGACAGATTGCATTAGATTTCTAAACCAGGTCAAAAATAGCCATCTGTGAACAGATTTTGAGGATCTGGAAAATGAGATTTTTAGATGACCTGTTCTTAATCTAAAAGCCCTTCCTGCCAGCCTCTTTCCACGTGAAATGCTCATCACATTAGAAGACTCAGGGAAAGCACTTCCTCAATAGAACAATACTGATGACCTGGGATTAGCAACAACCCCTCAGCAACTTGATGCCATTTATGACTAGCATTAATGACTAGCATTGCTCCAGCAAGCAACCAGCAAGGGAAGGAAGCACACCATGTTAATGACAACTTTTTAGACAGGAGCATCACACGAAACCCCTCTTGGCTTCAGGGCAATAAGCAGCATCAAAAAAGACTTGGGAGTAAAAGTGGATGAGAAGCTCACCATGAGCTGCAGTGTGAGCTCAGCCCAGAAAGCCAATGGAGGTCCATGCCACCCCTTAAATACTATGATCACATGGAAACCCTCTTGTCTTCAGGGCAATAAGCAGCATCAACCCCAAGTCTTTTGGCATGAAACTAAAGACCAACACAAAATGTGCCAAAAGCTTGTAATACCTGTTTAGACCTAGTGTTTCAGAGTTTTTCTGCCTTCACAGCCCCAGTGACAGGAACAACTGGCATTTGTTAAAATCCCTTCTGCACAAACCACTTCAACAGTGCACCAAGTGCCATACTGCTATTCAACCACCCTTTCCCTTTACATAATTGAAGTTCTTCTATACCAGTTAGGAATCTTCATACAGATCTTCCTGTGATGTGAAACCTGTTCTGGTACAGTAAAGGACAGACCTTTCTGACAGCTGTAACAATAGCTAAGCCTAATGAGCTACATCCTCTACCCTATCACCCTCACAGGCTGACCTCCTGGCTCTCTGCAAGTCCCTGCCAGGGTTGGAGAGAGGTGGGGGCTGTGTGTCCTGCCATGGCTGCAGGGAGAGGACTAGAGGGAATGGCCTTGAGCTGAGCCAGGGCAGAGTCAGATTGGATGTGAGGAGAAATGTTTTCCCTGTTGTGGTGTTGAGGCACTGGGATATTGCCCAGGGAGGTGGTGGAGTCACCATCCCTGGAGGTGTTGAAGAGGTGTCTGGATCTGGCACTGGAGGATCTGGTTGAGGATTTACAGGTTCCAGCAGTGACAGGTTAACGGTTGGACTCGATGATCTGAGAGGTCTCCTCCAACCTTGGTGACTCTATAACTCAGAACAGCTAATAGCCAAATTGCCTTTTTCCTATGTCATCAGCTCTTCTTTTGCATCCCTGAAGGTCCAATAAACTGTCCAAATATCTTGCTTTATTGTTCAGAAGCAGCAGAGGATAATTGCATTGGAGAGCCATGAGAAGCTGCAGGCTGACAGTCTGACTTCTCCTGTGAGAAGCCACTAACACCAAGAAGGCTCAAAAGATCTTGTCATGATCTTAAGTACTTAAGTACTCACAGCACAAGGGCTGTTAATCAAATCCCAGGGCTGAGAGGAAAGATGTCTATAAAGCAAGTTCCATGGGAGCTGCTGGCAAAATCAAGATTTTAGTGTGTACAAGAGGAGAAGCATAATTCTCCTCAGCTCATTGAAGTAGCTGGCTGCAT
>NW_008667183.1:0-3593 GCF_000695815.1 Acanthisitta chloris | reverse complement strand
GCAGGAATCTGGTTTCTCTAAGGATTCCCTTAGAATGGTAACTTAATCCCACAAAATAGAAAAAATGTACAGTCCAGATGCTTTTTAACAAGACTGAAGCTATTTTGGGTAAAAGACACTCTGAAGAGATTAGGTTAAAGTAGGATTCTGCCAAGAAAAAGGTGTTCTCAAGGAGTCTACATTTCAAGTCAGTTTTCCTGTGGCATTCTGGGGTTAGCATTCCAAGCATCTTTGATGTGACTTTTTTTGTTCTTATGCAGAAAAATTGATGAATTATCCAAATTGTCTCTTAATCTGTGTTGAAACAATGCCAGACTCAGCTCCACATATATTATTTTTAAATCCAGCTTGTGTCTTGAAGATAGTACTTTGCATCAAGACACAGAATCAGTGAGGTTGAAAGGGACCACAATGGTCATCTGGTCCAACCTCCCTACTCCAGCAGGGCCACCCTAGAGCACATGGCTCAGGGTTGTGTCCAGATGGGTCTGGAATATCTCCAGTGAGGGAGAATCCATGACCTCTCTGGGCAATCTGTTCAGTGCTCAGTGACTGCACAGCAAAGAAGTTCTTCCTTGTGTTCAGGTGGAACTTCCTGGGCATCAGGTTTTGCTGTTGCCTCTCATTTCCTTGGTTTCCCCCACTGAGCAGAGTCTGATCATCCTCTTGGCACTTCCTGTTCATGGACTTGAAATCATTCATGAGGTTCCCTCTCAGTGTCTCTTCTGGAGACTGAACAGCCCCAACTCCCTCAGCGGCCCTGGTGCAGGAGCTCCATGTCCCTCTGGTCCAGAGGAGCCCAGAACTGTCCACAATCCTCCAGGTGTGGCCTCACAAGGGCTGAGCAGAGAGGCAGGATCACCTCCCTGACCTGCTGGCAATGCTCTTCCCAATGCATCTCATGATTCCATTTGCCTTCTTAGCCACAAGGAAACACTGTGACTCATGGACAACCTGTTGTCCTCCAGGACCCCCATGTCATGCAAATTCCAGCTGCATTTGATAGAGACTCTTGAAGCTATTCCTACCAGTTTTGGTATCGTAGGGACTAGCTACAAGTCTGTGACTCATGGACAACCTGTTGTCCTCCAGGACCCCCATGTCATGCAAATTCCAGCTGCATTTGATAGAGACTCTTGAAGCTATTCCTACCAGTTTTGGTATCGTAGGGACTAGCTACAAGTCGTTCTGTGCCTCTGAATTGTGACCTTTGTTCAGATCCTGGCCTGTGCAGTTTTTGATGGGTGTTTTGGCTTTGCTCAGGATAGGGGGTTTGAGGGTGGGGTTGCTTAGTTTGGGTGTTGTTGTCTTTTAAAACAGAAAATCAGCTTCCTAAAGTTATAAAAGACCTTCCCTCAGCAAAGTTTAAGTCACTGAACATCTGCTGTGGGAGGCCATGAGGGAGAGGATTGAGGCTGCAGGAGGGGCAGAGGAGCTGAGAGGAAGTAACTTAAAACAGGCTATTCCATCACAGAGCTGAGCAAACAGCAAGCAATCCCAGCTATTTTTAGAAGAACAGTATGAGACAGGAAATACAAGCAAGTGATTTATAACATCAAACAACAAAATCCAAGAACAATTCCAATGCTCCCTTTGGAGAGCCTGTCTGCTGTTGGCTAATTTAAGATTGTTGTCCTACAATCAGGAACAGTAATGTTCTCAAATACATCAGTACAGGCAAAAAGAAGTTTCTGTGGAAATAAGCATTTTTACCAGCCTTCATTTATATAATTCACAGACAAAACCAAAACTCATGTGGAAAAACCCAAAAGTAACAATTTTTATCTATGTGCATCCCTTCTTCTTTTAAACTGTAGATCAAAATGCTGTAGCTGTGTGAAAAAAAAACCCAAACCAAAACAAAAGCAATGAAAAGGAATTATGTCCTCTCTCCTCCAAGATACTAATCACTTCTATCACAAACTGACAATAAAACTCTTAGACTAACATGGAAAATACAAGTCTGCCAACACTGTGTTTTGCTAAGGTTAAGAACTAGTAACAAAAGCAAGGATTGTTGAAAAGCTGAAGCTTTACCAACAGTGTTAAGAAATCTGAACTGTTTCCTCCAATGATTCTGCTGTCCACAACTGCTCTTGCTTTGGAATTACTTTCAAGGCCAAGGGCATCTTGGCCTGGCTCCAGCAGAGTGTGGCAGCAGGACTAGGGCAGTGCTCATCCCCCTGCACTGGGCACTGGGGAGGTCCCAGCTCAGTGCTGTGCTCAGCTTTGGGCACTCACTGCCCAAAGGCCATTGAGGCACTGGAGCGAGTCCAGCCAAGGGCAACGAGGGCAGCAAAGGGCTGGAAAACCTGTGGGATGAGGAAGGGCTGGGGGAGTTGGGTTTGTTCAGCCTGGAGAAGAGGCTCAGGGGTGACCTCCTGGCTCTCTGCAACTCCCTGCCAGGGTTGGAGAGAGGTGGGGGATGTGTGTCCTGCCATGGCTGCAGGGAGAGGACTAGAGGGAATGGCCTTGAGCTGAGCCAGGGCAGAGTCAGATTGGATGTGAGGAGAAATGTTTTCCCTGTTGTGGTGTTGAGGCACTGGGATATTGCCCAGGGAGGTGGTGGAGTCACCATCCCTGGAGGTGTTGAAGAGGCATCTGGGTCTGACACTGGAGGATCTGCTTTAGGGTTTAGGGGTTCCAGCAGTGACAGGTTAATGGTTGGACTTGATGATCTCAGAGGTCTCCTCCAGCCTTGATGATTCTATGGTTGTAAACCTATTTAGAAATGTCTTCACTAACAAGTGGTTCACAGGATCAAGGTTAGATCAAGTTTACTTTAGCCCTTTGGCCTCACAGTGTTCAAACCCAAATCAAACCTGGCTATTGAGAAACAGGAGAATTCCAAGCACAGAAGTTCAAGGCAATCTCGAAAACCACTAAATATTTAGGAAGTAACTGAGCAAAGAGTGCCTTCCTCCACATTCAAAACACTCTTTGTATTACAAAATTAATCATAAGGGAAAGAAAAAGGTTTCGAAATCTTCCCAACTTGCTTTAGTTGAGGCCTTGCTTTGAAAACAGTGAAAATCGGGACTTTCCTACCAAGAGATCAAAATCATTTTTCCCATGTAAAGATTCAAACTGAGAAACATCCTCCTTCAAACGTGCAGTAATTAGCAGCTTCCCTAAAACCCAGTAATATGCAAGAATACAACTACTTCAAACTTGACCTGGTGTTATTTCATTTACACGCATTTCTTGCATGTTCCTTTGTACAAGAAGAGCATTGTATGGACTGAGGAACAATATAAAGGGAAACACTAAGAAAAGTGTGATCACAAGCAGTTCTAGGCTGTATATTATCCTTTATGGATGCAAATGATGCTTATAGATGGCTTTTTAAATTGCAAAGGGAAATAATATCTTTCTAGCTGCAATCTTAGGTGATTGACACATGCTATGCTGCAACCTCAGCTCTGCACTAAACAGAATGTTCAAGTTAGGACATTACCAAAATCATCCACAATATTTCTTTTACTTTAGTTACTGGATTTTCATTTAGATAGCACTTTTTTCAGTAGACTGCAACAAACGTAAATCCAACTTGGCCATTTTTAAGGTTCACAGAACCATCAAGGTTGGAGGAG
>NW_008667182.1:0-1271 GCF_000695815.1 Acanthisitta chloris | reverse complement strand
TTTGGGGGTCCTGGGGGTGTTTTTGGGGGGTCCTGACCTCGTCCCCCCCTCACCTCCCCCAGGCTGCTCCTTGAAGGTGTTGGCAGATAATGAGAGATACACATGGATCGTCCTGTGATGCTGCTGGGAGGGGGATGGACGCGGAGCGGACACAGGACGGACAGGGGATGGACACAGGACGGACAGGGGATGGACATGGGACACGGGATGGACACAGGAGGGACACAGGAGGGACAGGGGATGGACACGGGATGGACACAGGATGGACGGGATGGACAGGGGATGGACACAGGACACGGGATGGACAGGGGATGGACATGGGATGGACACGGGAGAATGGACACGGGATGGACATGGGATGGACACAGGATGGACATGGGATGGACACAGGATGGACAGGGGGCACGGGATGGACGTGGGGCCTGGGATGGACACGGGATGGACACAGGATGGACGTGGGGCCTGGAATGGACGTGGAGCGGACACAGGGATGGACATGGGAGGGACACAGGATGGACGGGGCACGGGATGGACGTGGGGCCTGGGATGGACACGGGATGGACATGGGGCCTGGGATGGACACGGGATGGACGTGGAGCGGACACAGGATGGACACAGGATGGACATGGGATGGATGTGGGACATGGGATGGACACAGGAGGGACAGAAGATGGACACAGGATGGACATGGGGCATGGGATGGACACAGGATGGATGTGGGACACGGGATGGACATGGGATGGACACAGGAGGGACAGAAGATGGACACAGGATGGATGTGGGACAGGGGATGGACACAGGATGGACAGGAGACACGGGATGGACACAGGATGGACATGGGACGGACATGGGACACGGGATGGACTCAGGAGTGACCCAGGACAGGTCCTGTCCCCCAATTCGGAGCCATTTGGGCTTTGGTTCTCCTTTTTCCATTCAGTGTTTAATTTCCCAAATAAATATTTCCATTTCCATCTTTTGGGCACTTTGACTCCCTGAGACTTGGGGCAAATCCAGAGGAGTTTGGGGGGAAATTCTGGGTTAGATTTTGGGGTAAATCCCAGGGAGTTTGGGGGGAATTTCTGGATTGGATTTTGGGGTAAGTCCCAGGGAGTTTGGGGGGAATTTTTGGATTGGACTTTGGGGTAAATTCCAGGAGGTTTGGAGGGAAATTCTGGGTTGGATTTTGGGGCAAATCCCAAGGATTTTAGGGGGAATTTCTGGATTGGATTTTGGGGTCAATTCCAGGGAGTTTGGGGGGAATTTCTGGA
>NW_008667181.1:0-17797 GCF_000695815.1 Acanthisitta chloris | reverse complement strand
AGGTTCCTCAGAGCTCTCATTTGCACAATATGTGAGTCTGGACACCTTCTGAGGTCGAGGTTCCTCAGAGCTCTCATTTGCACAGTTTGTGAGTCTGGACACCTTCTGAGGTTCCCAGACCTGATACCTGCCCACAGGGGCCCAACATCACCAGGGGCCTAACATCACCTCTGCACTGGTCCAGCCCAGGTGTGAACTGGTAATCCAAACCATCCACCTCTGTCAATGGTTTCCCTGCTCCTTTCTGTCCCATATTCACACTCAGGGCAGGTAGGACCACCAAGATCCCCTTCATCACAACTCCAGAGAAGGTTTCAAGAGGTCAAAAGAGCCTAGAACAAATTTCCAGCTATATCAGGGCACCCAAATCTGATGTCAGGGGTATTTTTCCTCTTCTTCCATAAATGACATTAACTGATTTAACTAACCACCTCCTCCTCACCTCATTTGAAGAGCTAAAATATTGCTATCTAAAGGATTGACTGATACAACTCTTGGCACTAGGGAGTTCAGCTATTTTCTGCCTTACCGAAATGAGATCAGGCAGTGAAAATCAAAAGTAAACTCTCCTGCAAGTCCTCAATTTGCAACAGGAATTATGTCTCCTTTAGGAGTGGAGGTTTTTTCACCACCTTTTCACTTCCCATCATCAAGTCTGAGCATGTTAAACCTAGACAAGGAATTCCACCATTATTTTCTGTGAGTCAGACATAGAGTTCCAACAGGAAACCTTGATTTTCCACCAGGAAACCTTCATCAGCCTTGGGCTGAGTGAACTTCCAAGGGAGTTCCTTAGAAAAACATCAGTCTGTTTGATTGTGATAAACCTGTCTCCCTAATTATGGCAAACAAAAGGCCTAACTGCAAAAATCACGACCTCCCCAGCTTGAGGATTGCCAAAGTAAATAAAATTTAGATGATTTACAATCAGCAAGATGTGATTTCCTGGGATTGGGGAAGCCCTGAGCTGTTTTGGAGAGGACTAACTGTGCTTTATAGAGTGAAAGCTACATGAAGACATCACCCAAGCAGAGATTCAACCCCAAAAGCAAAGCCAGAGGGAAGCAAAGCATTTGGGAGAAGGTGACATCACCCAACACTCATTTTCCTGCCACCTCCCACCAGCAGCACCTCGGAGTGTTCACCAGTTCAGTTCTTCCTGCTGTCTCCACACTCCCTCAGCCTACAAAACCCAAGTGCAGGCACAAAGAGTTTATAGGGAAAACACAGATAAATGGGAGAAAAATGGGTGTTTCAATTAGTAGAGGGGAAAGAAGAATGGGGCAAGTCCTCAGCTTAAAAACATCCATGTCTGGGTTTAGTTAGGAGCTGGTTATGGCCACTGAAAGTACCCACAGCCACGTGCTGTACCTGCCTGCAGCTCCCACCTGAGCTAGGGGAAGTCTTCAAGAAGCTCAGCCCAAGGGAATGCAGGAGACAGTTTGGATCCACATGGAGAAACCAAGGCCATGGGTAAAGGGATGGACACAAAGGTGCTGGTGAGTTACCACAGTCTCTACTCTTTGCAGCATCCCAAGGTATCACTCAGCTCTTCTCTGCTGCACAGGTCACTCAGCCACCACCACAGGGACCAGGTCAGGCTGCAGAACAGCTCAGTGTCACCCTCAGCCCAACAGGAACCACACAAAGGCACAAACCAACCACCTCAAGCAGCTTTACCTGACATGCTCCACACTGCAAACTGATTTGTGCTGCCTGGAACCTTCCCAGTGACCCATGAGGGTCCCAAAAAACCCACTGATGAGCTCAGCTGGGTCACACCCAGCACCAGTTTCCAGCCTCCCTCTCCCAGCACAGCCAAACAGAGCTGGAGGCACCAAGGGGAGCTTTGAGCCCCTTTGGAAGGAGTCCTCATGTTCTCAGGGCTGTGGTAGCTGTGGGTTTTGGCTCACCAGTTCCAGAACACCAATTCCATGATCCTCAAAGCTCTTTGACTCGGTGAGAGGCTGCAGAACTGAGCTGAGTTAGAATGGTTGAGGTTGGAAAGACCTTTCAGATCATCCCAGTTTGGGCAGCTCTACTTCTGTACCCACTTTTGCTCCTCATTTGAAAGGTCATGGGCAAGATGAAATCATTCCAATATCACTGACTGCCATTTCTGTCGTTTCTGGAGTGGATTTGCTGTTTGCCAACTGTGGTGTTGGCTCAGTTTGCACACAGAGAGAGACTGTGGTGATGGGGAATGCAAATCCCACTCTTAGCCCTGAATACAGTTCTGCTGGGAGGGAAGCAGCTATATATCCATTCTGGAACCAGTTTGGCATATCAACCAAATGACCAAACATCCCAGTTGTGGAGAATGGACCATGGTCAGACCTGTGCTGGGCAAACTCATTTCACAGCAGTCAGCAATGATTTGAGTTTGATGGGACTTGGCAGCAACTACTGATGCAAAGGATTTTCCCCTCTTGGTAAGAGATCTAATCACAAGTGCCCTCAGCCAAGTGAGGTCCTGAACCTTCCTACTTCCAGCTCATTGCTCAATCCATTAGAAACCAGCAGTTCATTCTGTAATACACCAAATTGCATATGCAAACAAGATGCCTCCCCACAGTTAACTTATTCCTAAATTATCTTCTGTGCAATTACTGCTCAAAACATTTCTGGGACTGCTTTAAGCTGTGCCAGAAAGAGCTGGAGCAGCATTTAAAATTAGCTTCAATTTATGTGTGTGGATATATTTGTGTATATATATGTGTGTTTATATATAGGCCAGGCTGGATGGGGCTTGGAGCAACTTGGGCTAGGGAAAGTTGTCCCTGCCCATGAAAGAGGTGGAATGGGATGAGTTTTAAGGTCCTTCCAACCCAAACCAGTCTGTGATTCTATGATTCTATCATATATATGTATAAAATTAACCCTTTTCAAGGTCTTTCTTTGCCTTAACCTCTTTGAAAGCTTTAAATTTCACTATGCAACTCCTTCTCCTAAGGAGAACATCCAAATGTCCTTCCAATCCAACCCAACCTGAGATTCTATGATTCTATCAGACATGTGTATATATAATTAACCCTTTTTAAAGGTCTCTCTTTGCCTTAAACCTCTTGAAAGCTTCAGATTTCCCTATTGAACTCCAGGGATTCTTCCTATCCTAAGGAGCACATCCCAAAGTTGGTGTCTCCTCCTGTCCTTTGAGGTGTCTTGAGGGACTTCACATGGGAGAGAACAGAGAGGCAGGAGCAGGATGAGGTTGGAGTTTGTAAGAGGAGCTCATGTCCTAGGGAAGAACAATTCCATGTTAGGATTCAAAGGGCAGGAATTGTCATCAGGAAATCATTGGAGCTGTACAGGCACTGACATCACTTTGCTGAGCTCATGGGATGTTCTGCAGCATCGTGGAGCACTTGAGGAAGGGGAGAACTCCACTCCACAGGGAATTCTTGTGGAGCTTGGGAAGCAGAAGAGAAAAATCACCATTGGATGGATAGAAAATGACAAGAAAACAGATGAGTTATTTACAAGCAACACTCATAAAATCAGTGTGGCAGGTCTAAACCCTCCCACCTTCTCCATCAGTGCTGATACAGACCACAGCAATGGTAGAGATCTAATCACTTGCAGCAAAGACCTCAGAGCTGCCTTGTATTTTATTGAAACTATCATTTTTAAACCACTTTGAACACTTTCCTGAGGGTCATAAATCACCAGGCCCTGAAACAGGAAGCACAATTATCTGCATACTGCTGCCTCCAATCTGCTGGCAATGAAAATATGTCAAGGCTATTAAAATGATAAACACTTTATCATTTCCCTTTCTTCCCCCCCCTCCCCTCACCCAGGGAGCATTAAAAATAAATGACAAAAATGCAAAGCAGCCTTTAGGCTTTTCAGCCAAGCTCAGAGTGTTGGGGAGCAAAGAGGAATGGAAGACCCTTGAGATATTGGTTATATCTTAAATGAAGTCTTTGAGATGAGTTGAAATGACAACTAAATGAATTCTCCGTGCAAAAAGGTAGAAGGTTTGGTTGTTTTTCTCCATCAAAGACACTGTCAGAGTTGTAGGCACTGCCTGGGTATGGCACAGACTCTCCTGCTCAGCAAGGAGCAGAGAGCATTTCCCTCCAGTCCCTCAGAGAATCATCACCTGAGCTGGAAGAGACACACAAGGATCAGAGTCTTTAAGATCAGAGTTTTTAAAATGAGACTAGATGTGGCACTTAGTGCCATGGCCTAGTGACCACAGTAGGGTTGGACTTGATGACATTAGAGGTCTATTCCAACCCAGTTGATTCTATGATTCCTCTTGTGCAACTGTAGAGGGCCAAGAGCAAACACCTGATTGTTCCTTTTTCCCATTGAGCATCTAAGTTTTTTCCTCTCTCAGCTACTTTTTTCCCCCTCCCATTCCATATCTTCTATAGTTCAACAGCTTTCAGCCTTCAAATCTGTCTGGAAATCAGACTTGTGCCCATAATCCCAAGTGGATTTCCAAGCAATGTTCCTCAGAAGCTTTTGATAGAGGCAGAGAAAAGAACCTGCAAAGACACACAGGAGATAAGTTCAGAACACAACTTCTGTGAACTCTGATGAATTCCTCAGGGAAGGCAAGTTGAACCCAAAGTCATTATGTTTGCACAAAGCTTTAGCACTTAATCAAGCAAACCTCATGCATTTCACACAGCAAAATGTGTCAGAGAGTGTGTGCAATGTAATTTCTGGTTCATTCTTCATGCCTGGGGCACCAGCACTGTGGAGGAGCTGGAGCTGGGTATGGACTGGAGGGAAACACAAGGGTTTAGGCTGATGAGTTCAAGGAGTGATTGTCAGAGTCTTCCATCCATGAGACACTCACCTTGAGCTGGTGTCATGTCCTAATGATTCCCTGGTGTGGCACAGTCACTTCCAGCTGTCCCCAGTTCATTCCCTGCCAACTTTACCTGCTGAATCCACCTGAGTGACTAATGACAAGGACACTCAGTTCCTCCTCCTCCTCCTCCTCCTCCCAAAGGCTCTTCTGTCTTGCTGGTCAGAGCCCATTTAACTGACAAATCCACTTGCAAGTTGTCTTATCCCAGTGGGATAATTTTCCAGGCCAATTTCTCTTTGGATGTGCCACTGTCACCTTGGCTTTGACAAGGAGGTTTATTAGCCTTTGCACAGTGTGTGCACAGGAGGCATTAAAGGCTTTTGGCTTATCCTTCCTCATCAGCACAATTCCAGCAGGATTCTTCCCATACATCAGCCTTTTTCAGGGAGTTTGGGGAGGGAAAAGAGCATTGCTGAATTTAACTGTTAGTGTTTCAGACCACAAGGCTCAGCATCCCAAACTTCTTTGGTTCTGCTGTGGTTATTATGGATTGTTTGACAACTGGAGTTAGGAAAGCACATTCAAACTGTCAGAGAGGAGCATTGGATTGGGAGATTGGGAAGGAATTGTTCCCTGTGAGGTGCTGAGGCACTGGCACAGGTTGCCCAGAGAAGCTGTGGCTGCTCCATCCCTGGGAGTGTTCCAGGATAGACTGGATGGAGCTTGGAGCAACCTGGGCTGGTGGGAGGTGTCATGGGTTGGAACAAGATGAGCTTTAAGGTCCTTCCAATCCAAACTATTCCATGATTCTAGGACACTTTTGTAACAAAGTTCCTTAAGAATCCTAAATTCCCAGGAAGGAAAGGAGAAGATAAATCAAACCTGATTTTAAAACCAATCTGAGATCAGATAGAAGATACCCAAACCTCCAACCCCCAGACCATAACCTTGACTTCAATCCCTAAGAAACTATCCTGATTCTCTCAATCCCTGGAACATTTGGCACTGCTAATAACCTCTTAAGTGTTTTCCTGCTCCTCCTCTTCTCTGCTTTGAATGAGACTTCAGTAAACATACATCAGTGTGAAAACTGTCACTTACTACAGGTACATTCTCAGCCAAGGAGTTACTCTGATGCTACTATAGGTAAAGCCATCAGGAGAAGGTTTTTTTCCCCATATATTTGGGATTTTAAGGTGTGAAAATACATTCTGCAACACAGCCTGACTATCCCATTGTGAACTGGGCAGGAACAGCCACCAAAGTGGTGTTTTATTGACCTTACCTTCAGTTGTGGTGGAAGTAACACAGCAGATAAGCTGAAAACCATGAGCTACTTTGGGTGCTAATTTCACTCCCTTCATTCCATGCTGGAAAAGGAAACACAGGACTGACCTCCACAGTCATTTAGAAAAAAAAAAAAAGCTCAAATCTGTTTATTTTGGCACAGTTTAAAAAGATACAAATACATTAAATATCAGGGTTCAGGAAAGCAAATTTGTAAAACACAGTTAGGTTTGGGTTGTTACTTTCAAGGGGGATGGAAACAAAACCACCACATTAAATATCAACAGTGCAAATGAGTGAGAAACTGTTTAGATCAGGAGTTCACTGGGTCAGACATCAATAACAACAGCTCAAGAGTTCCTGACACACAAAGAGTACAAATATCTGTTGTATCTCAAAAGTTTGGTGGGAGGGAAGAGAATAATCATAGAGAAAAACTGCACAGGATTAGAGTTTAGACACTTGACATCAAACCAAGTTACAATATGCACTGAGGAGAAGAGTTTAGACAAGACAGTGAGCTGATCCTTCAAATATTTAGGTGGAAAAAGGAACATATTAGCAACTAAGCAACACAAGAAAGCACTGGAGGGACAAGTTCCCAAGCAGCAATTTTCTGCTGCCAAAGGTGCAGCTTCTTGGCATTATTTGCATAGTTACTCCTTTGCCTTAGCAGTTAGGAATATTCATAGTCAAAATATTCAGCAACTAAGTGCAGGGGAAAAAAAAAAATCACCTCTAGGCATGACTTTTACCTGTGGAAAATCTCAGCAGCACAAAGGCAAACAAAGCAAAGTGTCATGTCCTGCCCCTCCTGAACTTGGCCCATCCTCCAGAGCACATTGCAGATGGAAAGCTCAAAGAGCCCCAAAAGGCATTGCCTGGCCAGGAGAACAATCATTTTATTTACCATCAAGAGAAAAAGACAATTTTAAGCTTCAGTTTGGGGTTTGTTTTTTTTTTTTGGCACAACCTCTTCATCATTTGGTTTTGATCCTTAGTTTTGCCCTAGAGATTCTACCAGAGATCTCATTACCTTGTGAGGAGAGAGAGAGGGAAAAGGAGCTACAACTGCAAGGAAACTTCCAGAAAAATGGGTCTGTTCCAGAAGCTAAATTTATCTTCTCCCATCCCAGTTCTTCTCCTCGAATAAGCTTTGAACCCCAGAGAGAAGTGAATGTGGATCACAAGCTTTGGGCTCTCCATCTGGGTGTCATGTCAGCTCAAGACAGTTTTGTTCACATTTGCCTGAAAAAAGAGAACCAACTGTTCCAAGTTTCCTTTCCTGCCAGTGGCTGCTGAGGAAAAGCTTCCAAAGAACTTATTTTAGGAGCACAGAGCCAGAGTGGAGTGGCAGCAACACAGGTAGGTGGGAGTGCACAGGCTGCATAGTTAGGATTTCACACATGGTGACAGAGACACTTCAAAACCAATTTAGCAACCTCAGTTTTCCACTCTTTTCCCAGTCCTGCCCGTCCCACTGGGCCCAGTTTGCCCAGTGTGTGTTCACATGGCAACAGAGTCACTCCTGCCAGGAGGAAAACTAACCTAGCTAGAAACATCCATGGTTTTACAGCTACTTTCATCTCCTGCAGGAATGACTCCTCAGCCACACAGCTGGAAGGAGGGGCAGGAAGAAGCATCCAGTGGCAGCTGTTTAAGGTGGCACTTGGAGCAAGGAAATAGCTGTTGAGCTCTGTCCTGAGGTGTTGACCTGCAGATTTCAGGTGTGGTAGTGAAGGGCTCGAGCAAAGAAACCCCTTATTGCATTGGCAGAAGTTCACCTGATCTCTCCAGGTCATCCCAACCCTCACTGCCATGGCTACAACAATCCTGCAGGAATTTTGGTCTCCCTTCAGGGAAGGAAGAGACAGGAACAGTGTTTGCAGGACAGATACAGCAGTTACAAAGCTACAACAAACAGCTCTTCATACAAGGATTGACCTGAAGCCAACTGAAAAGCTTCTCAACAAATTCCTACACTTGGGATTGGACCCATATTAACCACAGCTTCAAAAGCACCAAGAACAACAGTATTTGGAGAGTGGATCTAGATTCACAGTTAAAAACCAGGATCAGCTGTGTCATAAGCTGCAGGAACACCATTTTTTGCTTCCAAAGGATTCTACGTGTTCTATTGCCCATGGTAAGGATTGGTATGTTGTCCTACAGGTTAAAGCAGTGGCACTTGGTGTTCCCATGTCCACGTGGGTCCCTCCATCCTTGAGTATTCCCAGTGTTTTGTGTTGGGCCTGCAGCACTGAGACACTCAGCTCTGGGGACACAGGACACATCACAGAGTACCAAAGGCAAAATCCTTCAGGGTTTTAAACACAGCATCTTCAGGAGAGAAATGAACCCCCAGAGCTGCAAGAGTGCAGGTCACTGAACTGGGTGACACCTGCCATCAGCATCTTTGCAGCAGTTCATCTCTGTGGTGACATTTGGCACAAACCCTTTGACACAGTCATTTGGTTTCCCTTTAGCTCAAGCTGCTCCTGACGTTTTCCTGGCACTTCAGTGGGTTCAGAAAAAAAAAAGGTTCTTTGACACTTCAAAGTCCTTGGTCAAGAGTGGAGGCTAAACATTGCTGACCCTGGTTTCAGAGGAGGAGATGATAGCAGCAGAGGTGGATGTCACCAGGGACCGTTCTCGGCGCACGTATCGAGGCTTCCGCACTCCAACCCCCTCCCTGGACAGATACACCTCCCACCAGAGCAGGTTGCTCAAGGTTTGATCCAGCCTGGAGTTAATGAAACAGTCATGGAATCACGGAGTGGTTTGGGTTGGAATGGAGTTTAGAGATCATCCACCTCCAACCCCCTCCCTGGACAGATACACCTCCCACCAGAGCAGGTTGCTCAAGGTTTGATCCAGCCTGGAGTTAATGAAACAGTCATGGAATCACGGAGTGGTTTGGGTTGGAATGGAGTTTAGAGATCATCCACCTCCAACCCCCTCCCTGGACAGATACACCTCCCACCAGAGCAGGTTGCTCAAGGCTTGATCCAACCTAGAATGAACATTGCCAGGGTCGGAGCAACCACAGCCTCCCTGGGCAACCTGTGCCAGGTTCTCACCTTCTCAGTACCTTCAGGGTATGGAGATGTCCATTTTTAGCCCCCAAAACCCTCTCACAACTGCCCTTACTTTATAAGCAGCTGATAAATTAGAGAAAGGACAGCAAGACTTCCCCCAGTCACTTCACAGCCACCCCAAGCCTGGATCACATCTCAAAATGTTTCAAACTTACAGAGTGGGTTGGTAAAAACTCAACGCGAACGATACCATCGTGATGATTAAGATATCTTCCCTGAGCAATTAATTGCTGCCTGGATTAAGCTCACACCTTGCCCAAAAGAGCCCAAACACAACCCCCCACACACCACACCCACACGAATTGGTGTGTTCCAAACAGTCTGTGTTGTTTAATTCAAGGAGTTGATAAGCTTCCAGCCAACCAGGCTGAAAATGAGCCTAGCTGGCATTGTCAAGAGGAATTGAATCCTGTAAACAGGCCCCAGACTGAATAATTTACTTTTAAGCACTCATGAAAAAATCCTGCATCTACTTGTGAGGCTTCTGTGAGGGCAGAGAAGTCGAAGATCTATTTTGGGAGCTGTCAGAGATCTATTTCCACATAAAGAACTCCATCAATACTCTGTGCCCACATTAATTAAAGCCATAAATCCTATCAAAAAAAGACCTTACTGGACAGATTTCATTGGATTTCTGTCCCTTCAACAGATTCTACAGTTCTATATGAAGCTTGAGAGATAATTATTTTGACTTGCTGTGTGTTCTTAGCATTCCCACTTGGAGATTTCCACTCCTGTTTTTAACAAGGATAAAAGGGAAACCACGAGGTGAAATATTTGTAGGAGCATTTCCCAGGAAACAGTTGCTCACCTGAAGAAGCTGGAGGAGGTATCATGGATGCCTGGAGAACAGAATGAGCATGTCAAACAAACACCTCTGCACAGTTCTCATTCAAAAAGACACAACATTTAGGCTTCAGATCTATCCACATGTGTCCATGGTTTTGCTTGGAAAAAGAACTCAATTGAATCCATGTGATCAGGATGAATTTTTCACCTTTTTTTTCTAGTTTGGACAAGCCCAAACTATCTTTTATATCTATTTCAGCCTCATATAGCAGATAAAGGAGTTCCTTAATGAACTGTTAAAGTGCCAAGTTTTAATTTTCTTACTAGATGTCAATTATGACTTTGATTACTACATTTTAGTTGTTGTTTACCTCCTGTTTTCTTTGCTTGTTCCTATTGGAAGGGCAGAATTTACTTACTGTTTCACTAGGCTGGAGAACAGATGCTGAAAGAGAAAGAGAGAGAGAGAGATGAACCATCATTAATTGCCTCTGTTCCTAAAAATACATTAATTCACTGATTAGTTCTATTGTTAAACAAAGAGTTTTGTCACAAAACCCACCAAAACAGAGCAGGAATTCAGAAATCCTCTCAGCAGAAGAGATTGTGTGGAGGAATCTCTTCAAGATCAGAGATAAAGGGTTGTAAAGGTTTTCATGAAGTGCTTTTTTTGGTTATTTTTCCTTCTTTTTTTCCACAGGAAGAAGATTTAAAGGGGGGAAATGTCACTTGGAGCCAGAAAAAGGCTCAAGTGAGCAGTGAAAGATGCACCTGTGTTAGACAGGAGCTGCTACCTTTGTTGGCCATGTGATAAGCATCATCCAGACACAAGGAAAGCTGAGAATAAATCAGGAAAATGTTCCTAAGGTTTCCTGCCTCAAAGGAGGACATCAAAGCTTTATCCTGCTGGATCAGAGTGAATTATCAGCACCAAAACGAGGAGATCAGCCCAGCATCACTGAGCTCTCAGAGCTCTGATGTCCTGCCAGCTTGGAAATGTCACCCAACAGCTCTTGACCCACTTAAAGCTGAAGGAGAATCTTGTCTTAAACTAAACTGACTTGGAAAAACAACCCAGAGGCTTCAGTTGTGATGAGGACACTCTCAGTTCCTGTGGCACTGAGCAGTTCAGCCCTCAGAGTCACTGCTGTGTGCCTTGACCTGAAGTGATACCACACACAGACTGGGAATGTGATTCTCCATGGAGTGACTGTGACTGGATACAACATTCTCAGCCAAAGAATGGAATTGTAGTGCTCCACCCACTCCTTTTTTCTTTCCTAAAGCTTCTTTCTACTGTGCCAGTCTTGGTCCTGTAGGACATGACTGAGATCACAGCAAAGCTGGTTGTTTAGCAGAGCTAACCCAGTCAATGTCTTCCTTTCAACAGAAGGAGCTCTAACACAGCAAATGCTGAGCTGGAGGTTGTCATGGGAATTGTTCAAAGCCCCTACACAGGAGAGGAGATACAGAGGCACAGATCAGCTCCAGTTCCGTGCAAAACCCTGGGAAAAATGGACATATCACCTCCCACATTCTGCTCACTAAACCCCAGGAATTAAGACCAGGAAAAGGTGCAGTATAAAACAACACCACAAAACCTGAAGCATCTGAAGGAGCTAAATGTCTACATAAAGTCTTGGTGCCCTGTGGCTAAGCATAATCCAGGGGTTCTTTCCTTGTTTTTTCTGGAATCACTTTGCCATGAAGTCAGGCCAATACATTGAGGCTGCTCCATGTCTGGGAGTGTTCCAGGCCAGGTTGGCTGGATCTTGGAGCAACCTGAGCTAGTGGAAGGTGTCCCTGCCCATGGCAGGGGTGGGACTGGATGATCTTTCTGATCCTTCCAACCCAAACCTTTCCATGAGTCTATATGGCTTCATTTCTCAGGAACAGGAATGGCAGAAATAGAGTAAATTTCATCATGAAAAGAAAAGCTAAGGGATGTTTGCTTAGAAAAAAGACAAAAATCAGGCTGTTAGCTCTTCCAAACCCAAATAAATCCTGAATTTAGAGGGCAAACACAGCTGAATGAGAAACCTGAAATTCCATTGCCTTTGTCCTGCTGCTGACACATCCATGGTAACTGCACCTCCCTCTACTATTGCTGCTCCTCTCTAATCCAAGACTAAACAACAACTGCTTTTTGTAAGGCTTTGAAAACGTCTAATATTCAGTGACAAGTCATGTCAAGTGTTGTGCTCTGGAAAAGCTCCAAAACCAATGGGTTGGTTAGTGAGAGAGACACTGCAATGTGCACCTGACAGACTCAGAGTGAGAACAGATCCTCTGCCCTTCCCTGCCCTGAAAACAGCTCTCTGAACACAAAGCAGCAGGAAATTTGTCCCTGGTTTGCATTGCTTTGGATGATCAGAAAAAAACCCCAGCAAACAGTGAGTTAAAACACTGACATGAAGATATTTAAAGGGTTTGAATTCAAGGATTAAATTGAAGTGAATTCAAGGGGCAAAGGGCAAAACTTTAGACAGTTAGAGGTATTTTACCTTTGTTTCTTCTGTAGAAAATATTCGGGAGTTTATTGGCACGTTTGAGGTAGAAGAAAGAAGCAACAGAGAGAATCAGGAATAAACTGATGAAAAATGTCCCTAAGATGAGAGAAGCTGCAACTTCTGGGCCTCCTGTAGTTAAAAAAAAAAACACATTACAAAGAGAAAGAAAATACTGTTATTCACTAGAAACCTCTTCTAACAGAAAGGTTAAACCAAAGCTAAAGACCAACTTCCTGGTGTTTATTCTCTGCTTGAGAAGTTCATATTCTGAAGGGCAAGAGATGCTTTAAATTGAGGATATAGACATGAAAAAAAAAATTAGGAAGGGAGCAGTAGGTTACGTATTGCCTCACCCCTCTAACCCTAAAATCTTGCAGCATAAGCTTCAAAACCTGTGAGGTTTCAGAAAAAATCGGCTCAACCTGTACTTTTCAAGATCAAAATCACAAACCACTTCAAGATCACAAGGTGAAAGAACCATTGAGGAAAAAAATTTCCCTCAGAATTCACCTCAGAGATTTACAAAAGATTTGTGTGCAGAACAAGCCTGAAAAGGTAAAAAATGGTGACTACACTGAGAATAAAATGTAATCAAGAAATAAAAGCTAATCATTAAATAAAACCTACAGACAAACATACCAATCCCAGGTTGGGGACAAAGTGGCTGGAAAGTGGCTCAGAGTGTTGGGGAGCAAAGAACAATGGAAGACCCTTGAGATATTGGTTATATCTTAAATGAAGTCTTTGAGATGAGTTGAAATGACAACTAAATGAATTCTCCGTGCCAAAAGGTAGAGGGTTTAGTTGTTCTTCTCCATCAAAGACACTGTCACAGTGTTGTAGGCACTGCCTGGGCATGGCCCAGACTCCTGCTCAGCAAGGAGCAGAGAGCATTTCCCTCCAGTCCCTCAGAGAATCATCACCTGAGCTGGAAGAGACACATGAGGATCAGAGTCCAACTCCTTCCCCTGCCCAGGACACCCCAACAATCCAACCCTGTGCCTGAGAGTGCTGTTCAAACACTCCTGGAGCTCTGTCAGCCTTGGGGCTGTGACCACTGCCCTGGGGAGCTACTGAATGTGTCCACTCAATTGTCCATAAAACTCTACATAAGAGAACCTCAAAATTTTTTTACCAATTTAGGATTCTTTCCTACTCTTCCTTGCTCTTTCCCCACACAGCTCAGATCCCATGCTATGGTCTAGTGACCACAGTAGGGTTGGACTTGATGATCTTGGAGGTCTTTTCCAACCTGGTTGATTCCATGATTCTATGTTTTACAACCTGTTTCCAATGCTGTGCCATGAGGGGTTGGTACACAGTGAAGAACCACAAAACCTGTTCTCAAAACATTCTCCCATGTACTCACCTAAGTTCTGTACAAAAGGAGTTACAGTGCTGATGTTCATCTGGAAATTCAGCCCTCTGCTACCAGCTGGAACCAAAAAGAAGGTTTTTAAGGTTAAAATCTGACAAAACCTACAAATTTGTTGAAAATCTGAATAAAAGGCTCTGAACTTCCCAGTACTTGTTTGAGATGGTATAAAAATTCTGATTTTCTCCCATGAAAACGTCTCAATTTCAGACTCTATTTTGAGATCTCAATTTTGAGACTTTTTGGTAAAACAAAATCCCAATAATATCATCACAATTTGCCCATTATCCCCCTAGTGCATTTTCAGGAAACTCAGATCAAGTTTGGGATCTCTTCCATTAAAATTATTTATAAGGAATTGGATGGTTCTCACCCCCAAAATGAATTTAGGTTTCTTAATATATATTTTTTCAAAGGCTCAAGTACAGTCTGAGCTATTTTATGCTCTGGAGAAGTCCTGCAAACACCCACAGCAAATGCCTTTTTCTCCCAGCAGAGTTTTAAGCTGCCACAAATTTCAGCTTTCACTGTGTGTCTCACACAGATCCTCCTCAGTTTATCATTTAAATGTAATCATTCTGTTGTTCAGGGCATCTTGATGTCAAGAATGATTTATTTTAATGCTGCATTTGCCTTTTTATAACAAGATTTTTATTCGCCACGCCCACCCCGCCCCCCCCCCCCCCCCGACTCTGGAATGATTTCACAGCTCTGCACAGTTTCTGCACACAGAATTTCCAGGTTTCTCTAGGTTTTGGTGCATGTGCAAAAGCTCAAAGTGATATTAGGACTTTGGAGAAGTTTTACAAAGGAGGGAGAAAAAAATAATCTGCAATATTTGATGCCTTTTTGATCAGTTTTGCTGGAGCAGAGAGGCAAGAAGAGGTGTCAGGTCCCTAAAACCACAGAATAAAGGCTGGGAATGACTCACTGTTTTTGCACTCAGTCAGGTTGGGAACAGATGAAACAGGCAGAGTTTCATTTTTGCATTTAATGCAGCTGCTGCTACCATCCTCATTCCATCTCCTGTAACAACCTGCAAAGCAATCACAGGTACACAGGGTTGGAAACAACAAAAGCAACACTGGAAATCCATATTTTCTAGGCTTCAGGTATTCCTTAAGTCTTCAGACAGACACAGGCAACAGAAATTCCCTCTGCTCTGCTGGTGGCAAACATCTCCTGCTTCCTCTTCTATTACAAGTGAAAAGGTTTCATTTCAAAGTGTTTATGCCAGGGAAAACAGAACATTTCAAGGGGCAAAAAGCAGAAAGAGTTACAAGCAAACAGCTCCCAGAGGGTAATTCCAACACTGCTCCATTCACTGCTTCACATGGGTTAGATGTGAGGGAAATGGGAAGTGTCTAATGAACTGGAACTACCCTGGGGAATACTGAAAGAAGAATTTTCCTGTTTATTTTCTGAGGTTAGATCAACAAAATTTAATGCTACTTTAATATATAGTATTAAAACCAGAAGTCACAGGGACAAAGATGCTGAGCAGCAGGAAAAGTGTACTTGGAGAAAAAAAAGAGGTGTTTGAATCCCTATATTTAACAGCTAAAAACACAAATCCTGCTGTAATAGAGGTTTTTTCCCACTCCAGTGTTGTCCCATTTGTTTCCCTTTAAGGAGAGCTCCAGCCTGGTTAAACCATGGGGTGACAGATGGTGATGTTTCCTATCAGTCACCCACCAAGCAGGCAGGAAACTGATTAAACTTTCATCCTGGCCTGTGTCTTTGGTGTTCAGCTCTCTCAGTTTCTGTTTCAAGGCACAGAAACTGTGTCTTAGCAAAGAAAAAAACCAAAAAAACCTGAATTTTCGGGCACATCTTCACCAACAACTTCATTTCATACAATCAAGCTGTGGTGGTTTCACTTGGGATGTGAAGATGAGAAGGATATTCCTGCTAGATCATATTCCAAACTGCATTTAAAGGAGGGGGAAAAAAAGCTTCGTATGCTGGCTAAAATCCAGTTCTAGAAAGTCTTGAGCCAAACTGGGATCAATTATCCCCCAAAGCAAACCATTAGGAAGGTGTGGATTTAAAACCAGCTTTGCTGCTACATTTTCCTTGGAGAGAATCAGCAGTTTAGTGCTCACAGGAATAAATCCCATCTGACATTTAATCTAAACCCAGTGGAAAGGGAAAGACTTTCTGGAGGGATAGGAAGGAAGAACCAAAATACTTCTGTGACATCAAAGGTATTGGTAGATTATCAGATTGCAAAAAGATTTAAGAGAAATTAATCCCCTAACTTGGAGACAACTGTTTGTCTGAGATCATTTAGAAGACAACTGTTGATACTGTAAGATCATTTAGAAGCAGAAATGAATGAAGCAAATGAAGAAATTAATGAAGCAATGAGGAGAGATTGGCTTCAAATCCTCTCCCAACCACCACAGAAGTGACCCCTGATTTTTCAATCACTAATTCCTGTGGGTTATATGAAGCATTTTGCAGCTTTTATTCCCTGGTTTTAAATAAACTGGCATTAAAAAAAGACCACCCTTCACTGCTGGAGAATGACAAAAGGAGTTTTTAACTCCATTTAGAAGGAAACAGCTCTAGGTACATGGCACGAGGCAGAACGAGGCATTTTGTGCCAACAAGACCACTGAAATTATTCTTAATGCTCCCTTAGACACACATTAGAGCATTTTTAGGCTCATTATCTGGGCTTTTAGGGCTTTTAAACCTTTACAATAGCTCTTACATAATCCAAGTGCACACTAATAAAAAAGAGAACTCACCTTATCAATAGGGTTTTATTCCCTTTACCATGACAGAACAACATTTGTGAGTCATTAGCTGCATTGCTTTGTGTGGAGAGAGGAGGAAAGACTTGGCTAGGGAAGTGCATTAATTCTGCTGTTTTCACTTCCAAATTAATCAGGTGTGTGAATGGCAAAAACAATCAGGGAATTGTTTAGCCCTGGGAGTGTTCCAGGCTAGGTTGGATGGGGCTTGGAGCAACCTGGGCTAGTGGAAGTTGTCCCTGCCCAGGGTAGAGGTGGAATGAGATGAGATTGAAGTCACTTCCAACCCAAAGCATTCCATGATTGCATTAAACAATGACACACTGTACCTGGACTGCACTGGTTGGTTACTGGACAGGAACTGTTGGAATCCAACATATCCACACAACATTCTGTTTCTGAAACCTAAGGGAAGGAATCACATCACATCTCACGCATTGCAGTTCACTAAAATCTTGCATCTAAATAAAAACCTCCAGAGAACACAGAAGTCACTTAAAACCTGCTGTAAATTTGTGCATGAAGCAGCCTGACAAGGAGAGAACTCTCTGGATGCAGCACCAAGCTGATTCTGACCTAGCAGCTGCTCCCAACTAACACTCTGAGGACAAAGCACCCTGTACTTGTGACATTGGGCCAAGCCTCAGAAAGCTGCTCTAGAAATCCATTTGCTAAATTCAGCACTGAAGAACAGTTCAGAGGTTAAGTTCTCCTGCCCACAGCACCACACAAACTCCCCCACAGCTCTGCTCAGAGAAACTATTAGCAAAACGAGTGGCAAACCCCAATTTTTGGTGAATATTCCAAGTAGTGACAGCATCTACGTTTAGCAGAGCAATCCCAACACAGCTGCAAAAACTTCTTCCTTCCACAGCTAATATAAAAGCAAAACTTCTCATATTATGGCATAAAGTTGTGGTTTTTTTGTTGGTTTACAAGCCAATTTCCAAGTTATTTACAAATAACAACAAGCTGTGACATAAGCTTAGAGAGAAATAGAATCACAGAATCGTGGAATCAACTGGGTTGGTAAAGACCTCCAAGATCATCAAAATCGTTAACAAAGATTGTTAGGACAACAATAAGTTGTTAAGAGATCTGTGGTTCTTTTGAGAGATATCAGGAACATCTCAAACAGACTTAGAAATCTGTACAAGAAAAATAAGACACCAAATTTCCACATCTTTCAAAGCCTTGCAGGTGTGTGT